>NW_018128414.1:4295-6893 GCF_001952655.1 Monopterus albus
GAAATCGGTGGTCAGAAAGAATCCGGGGTCAGAAACAAGAATCACAAATACAAGGATAACACTGGAAAGTCTGCACGGAGTCAACAACAGGGCAGCTTTCTGGTGGAGGGAAAGCTGCTTATAACTGGGTGAAAACAGGTGGAACCAATTGAGTGCTGATGAAAGTAAAAAGTCCTAAACTAAGGTGAAACAGAAAGAGGAAGTAATGTCAAAATAAAAGCACAAGAACGGAAACAGGTGGGACAGAACCATGACAATGACATTAAACCACAGAGGCAGCTCGTTTGCAGTCAGAGCCTCCAGAATAAGAAGCAGCCTCCCAGAGGAAACAAGGTCTCTGAGTCTGGGTGTAACACGTTTCTGCAGGCTGGTCTTCTGGTCTTTGTACAAAGCTGACTGTTTATTCCTCCTGCTGCGCGCACACTAGTGTCACTTTGTAACCGAAAACTGTGAAACTCGCGTCCTGGCGCAGCTTTTCTGTGTTAATATGAAATTCACGCTGCTTTGAATCGACTTTCTGATCTGAATCTGTGTTTGTCACAACACAAACAGTACATGTAGTTACTAGTTTGGAGCCGAGTTCGATGCCACATGAATTAATTCATTATTAGAGGAAACAACCTGTTGCTCATCCAGACGTGGTGCGTGTGAGGGGAAAGTCAGTGGGGTTCAAACTAAAACTGAGAGTTCCTGAAAAGCCAGGCGGGGTTTCAAAGCTGAGATGGAGGAAACCAGTCTGACCAGAAGAGTCCACTAAACCAACTGGTGTGAGATGAATCAAACTCCACACACAGGACAAAGAAATGTGTTGTGTGTTTCTCAGCTGGTCAGAGTGAAACTTCTTCCATCTTTACTTCTGCTGCTTTATAACCTGCATTTTATCCAAGTATTGTAGTGAAATATCACACACACAGCCTGTCACCACTAATGAGGGGATTTCTAAGAGTTGGCCCAGGACGCATGAATGTGCTCATCGTGACTTTGGTCCTAAACACAACACGCCCATTCTGCAGTTCCTCTGTCTGAGACTTGTCACATCGTGACACGGACGAGTCAAAGTACAGTCCTGATGTGCATCTCTGCACAACTGGGCTTTACACACTTGTGAACATTAAACCAAAATGTAGGATATTTCTATATTTATCTGCACTGGTTTCTGTGTCGGACACTGTGATCTGCTCTGCTGAGGAACTATGATTGTACAGGTAAGAAGATGATGATGTCTCATCTATTTATCTATATATCTATCTATTTATCTGTCTGTGTCTAAACCTGCACGTTTTGCGTGTGTTCTAGTTTGTCAGTGTGTGGACATCAGGTCGAGTCAGGTCGCTGTGCACTGACAAAGATTTATAAAATATAGTGTCAATAAGCTGGGCCATCATCGGTTTTATTATTGGAGAGATTAAGAAAATTATTTTATTATTTATTATTGCTACAAAAAGTTCTGTTTCTAATTAAAACAGAAACTTGATATTTTTGAAACAAACCTCTAACATTTACTTCGTTGAATCACACTTGGTGTTTGCCAGATGTTTCAGTGAACGTGCTTGGACCGGTCCCGGTGTGAATATACAGGGCTCAGACCTGAGCTCTAAAGCAGCTCTCTGTACAGTTTGCTGCCCGTAGCAGTGGTCCATACGTCCTTTAACATTTCAGCAGTCACATTAAAATCAGGTGGTTTGTTAAAAACAACGCTGTTTCATTTTTGCCACTCAGTTTTATGGTGCATGAGAAAATAATGCACTGTTAATTGTTCTTGTTTATTTAATAACAAAAAGTACCAGTTAGAGTCCAGTTAAACTGGTTCTATAACCAGTATCAGTGAAAGTGGGCTGATAGTAGGAAAAACCTCAATGATTCCATTATAACATAACATAAACCACATCATGGTGGGACTGAATGTGGTCTTTATGTAGGTCGGTGGAGGCTCAGTGAGCTGATGATGTCTGAGGAGAAGAATCTGTTTCCTGATGTTTATCAGGTGAAGGTGGAGCCACCTGGTGGCAGAAACACGTTCCTGCAAACAGCGAACACCTTAAAATGTCCAGTGTTTCCAGAGACCACCAACCAGTAGGTTTGTCTCTAATCTGCCAGTCGACACCAGTGGTTGTAGTTCACAGAGTTTGTGGCGTTTGTCAGAAAAGCTTTTGGTCAGTGGTGAGTAACAAACAGGATGATGAACAGGATCAGGTGTTGTCATGACTGAATGAAGTCAGACTGGAGAGTTTCCTTCTTCCACCTGGAACTGTGACCTCCTGTGTTTCTGACTCTTCACCTGTGTCTCCTCTCACAGGACCAGATGATCTGCTGCATCCTGATGCTCAGCAGCCTGGTCTCCTCTGTCTGGGGTCAGTTTATTATCCACTAAGTGAGAAGAAATGATCCAGGTTGTCAGTCAGTGTGGTCCTCACTTTCCCTGTGTGTCTCCTCAACAGGAACATGTGTAGTGAAAGTGACACAGAGCTCCTATCAGGCAGAGGAGAACGAAGACGTCACACTGGAGTGGACGTTCACAACCACAGCTCACAGCTCCTCTAAGTCTCTCTCTATCTCCTGTAGCCTGCTTACTGTTCACAAAGAGTCAGTCCTGTTCCA
>NW_018128414.1:7185-12793 GCF_001952655.1 Monopterus albus
AACTGTGAGTCCACAACCAGAGAGTCAGGGATTGACCAGCCTCCACATTGGACTGATAGCAGCAGCAGTTATAGGTCTACTGATTGTCTGTGCTCTGTTCTGCTATGCTTTTATTTTGTACTTTGTCAAATTCTATAGCTACATTTCTTTGGGTTGATTCTGCTCTTCGTCAGTAATATCAACTAAGACTGGTTTTAGTTGAGTCTCTACAAGCTCTGCACACTGGGTCTTGGGCAGTTTATCCTTCTCAACCACCTACACTGGGTTGATAGTAGTAGAAGTTCTACTGATTGTCTGTGCTGTTCAACCAAATCTATTCACTTTAATGAATTTAGAGTTTGTCAGAGAAACAGGTCATTAGGACTAACAAGGCCTCCCTTCTGTCAGAGCATTGGTTTAATGAACAATATTCTGAATTAAATTATGTATTATGTGTTTGAGTTTAAATTCTTAAAAAGTATAAATGACAGTTAGCATAAAAATGCTATCACTGACCCACAAACCACATTTTATGTCAAACAGGAGCATAAATTATGAGAAATATTGGTCACTGATTTTATTCATGTGCTGTTTATAATTTATACATATTATAAATAAACCCTTATTCATTTATGAGAAGTTGTGACATTTTCATTGAGTACAACTGATAATTTATCACCAGCTTGTGTCCATAGCTGGACTGAGGACAGTCCTAACGTTCTGCCGGTCATGAGAGAAACAAGGGTCTTGCTTTCAAATTATTACTTCACTACAAAGTAAAAGTAGTAAAAGTGTGTGCTACGCTCACTGTGGAGGCCAGGCGAAGCACAGGGGAGGGTGCACACATGCAAATTGCGCATATGTTGGGCACCAGTTGCTAGGCGACCAACAGCTTTCCAGGAGGTGGTTAACAGATATTAACTAGTTTTTCGAGCAGTGGACTTGGATGCAGGATGAATCTACATGTCAGCGAAATGCTCTGGCTTTAGTTGTATTGATGAAGAGGAGGAGATGAGCTGCAGCAAAGAAGAAGAGGATGTGGGTACCAAAATCAGCCTCTCCATTTCCTGTGTGGTCTGACAGGTTCTCTGCAATTGGACGGATCGACGTGACGTCACAGAGCGCTGCGCCCAAGTTGAGCTGTAACTGTCCAAATGACAGGTTTTATGGACATGTGGCTTTATGTTCTGTTATAAATATGAGTTCATACTTCAGAACAGAACTCAGTGAAAACACGTGTGACTTTGCACTGTGCTCAGTTTGGCACAGATACGTCCAGTGGAGCACAGCGCCCACAGCGTCCTGTCTGAAAACAGCTTAATGCTGCAGCTGGTAAAGGTGGAGCTAATGTTAACTACCTTAGATACTAATGTACTTTACATCCTGCTGGGTGGCTGGTGAGTTTCCCACACAGGATCAATAAAGTTGGATGATTCTACTGTGTTTTGTTTTAGTTTTATTGAACTGACTCTGAAAAGGATCTAAAGTTATCAAATACATGTAATGCAACAAAAAAGATTTGCCTCTGAGATGTAGTGAAGTGCAAGTAGGTGTCACGATGTGGAACTCCCTTCCTGTCTTGTTCTTTTGTTTTGTAAGGACTTCCTGTTCTTTGACATTTGCTGGTTTTATTTGTCACCATGTGTGCACATTTTCGGTTTATTACCAACCACCTCACCTGCCTGAACTTTACCCTGGTTTACGATCAACACTCATTGCATTCACCTGTCCCTTGTTATCCCTTGGCTGCCTGTGCATATAACCTGCTCCCTTCCCTCAGTCTGGTTGCTTGTTCATCTGATCTCCATGCTTCGCTTGTTCCCGTCTTCTGTGCTCCCTTTTTGATTGCCACACCTGGTGGGTTCCTTTTCCTTCATCCTCTGTTTCTGGACTCTTGTGAGTTTGATGTTCTGCAGCCTCCGTTTTAGATTTTGTATGTTTGTTGTTCTCAGTTTGTTACTAGAGTTGAGTTTTTGGCTCCCTGACTATTCTATTAATCCTTAGTTCTGTCCTGTCAGGTAGAACACCCAGTACTTTAGTTTCTTAGTTTTGAATAAAGACTGATAAGCTATTAGAACCAGAGTTTGTCTGCATTTTGGGTCCTTGCCTGCCTGAAACGTAACGGTATGAAAGTAACAGGAAATGGGAACACTTACAGTAGCCCTGGGAGAGAGGAAGACTTCATTCCTTGTGGGAAATAAAGCTGTTGAAACATGTCCTCTGCATATTCTCTATCCCAGACACACACCGTATGCGTGCCAAATGGTGAAAGCACTTCAAATGGCACAGACTACAACGGAAACATTTCCGTGGGTGTTTAATAGTGACACAGCAGGTAGATGAGGTATTCAGTTGCTGGCTAATAAGCAAAATGCTAATAGAGCAGATATCAATGTTCATACCTGAATAATGTCATAACGATGTTAAAACCATCAATGTCCCCACCATGCTGTTAAGATGGTCTGTTTTTTCTAATGAAGTATTTGGACAGACTGCATAAGCTACAAGGTGCTTCTGACTTTTACATATGCATTAATGCTGCATTATGGGGCAGCCCTGCTCAAAATGTGAAGATGAGATTTACAAATAAAATATACTATATAGTTTATTTATTTGATGCTACTTACTGTAGTTTCAAATTTAACTCATCCGTTTAACTGAAATTGATTTATCATGTTAAATGGCCCAAAGCACAGGGTAAATAAAGCAAAATGACAGCGGTGAAAAGTATCTTTTTATTTCTTACATTCTCCAAAAAGTATTTATTACACTGAGTAAAAACAAGTACTGAAAAATACTGCAGATGAAAACACAAGAACCTAAAGCAGTTCAACTTCTATACACAGACACAACAAAATTCTAAATGCACATGAATGTATAAATGTCTAATATTTACAGCATCCATATTTCATAATGTAGAAAACATTTCCTCTGACTGTGGCTCCAGTTAAAACATTACAGGTTGCCCCACAGAAAAACAGAGGACATGGTTTGTAACAGCTTCCTAGTACATATCTCTAGTTTGAAGACAAACACTTCAGGTTGTGTTCAGGCTGATGGTGCTCCGTGAAGAAACACAGGCTCATTGTTTTAAAAAGGCCACTGAGTAACTAACAAATGGCCATAAGGGGGCGCAGTCTCTACAGCCTGCTGTACGATCTGTTGAAAGTCATAGAGCTCAGGTAGATAAACAAAATAAAGGGAAGATCCTCTTAAGTTTGTTTTTGTTGTGGTGTTTCATTGTCCCAATCTGTTGGCCTTGACCATTTTTATTTGTTTTGTACCGTATTTATTAGAAAGTGGCTGAGTGGGTTCTCTTCATGGGTAATATTTTAGCTTTTGGTGTTAGGCCTTTTAAAAACTGATTCACTATCATTAAATTACACATTGGCTCATAAATCCTCATTCTTGTGGATTAAACCAGTGTCTGTACTTTTGCAGACAGTGTGGGAACACAGTTTTTGTAGAGTTGGTATGAAATTGACCTCTTTACCCCGGAGGGACAATATCCTTTGGCATTGGGATGTACTAAAAATTATTTTGTTACCCAGGCCTGTATCTTGGTCCGGTCACATACTGTTAAAGGTTCCAGCAAAAACCCCGAGTCATCAAGGTAGCTAGCTAACGGTTAGCTCAGGTTAAGTGAGCTGATTGACTCGGTGTTGAACTGTGGACGAGAAGGACCGTGTCAAAAGAAACCTGGCCAATATACAGTTTGACGTGAACACATATCACACTTGAACAATACTGTTTAAACTAGATTTATGTTCAATGACAACTGGAAGTAAAAGAACAATAGCTTTGTCAGTTGACATCCCAGTCTCGGCCGCCATCTTGGCCTGGATGCTATGAAGGCAAGGAGAAAGGAGAGAACGGGTGGACGGATGAGGAGCCATCAGGAGAGGGGAAGAGCTGGTCGCACCACGCTGGGTCATCCAGGTTTATTTCAACAAATGGGTCACTGGAGGAAGCCGCTAAGCAGAAGAAAAGTGCATTTAGATGTGTAGTTTCCGAAATATTTAAAGCCGTTTAGTGACGTAACCCGTTTCCTGTACATCTCTTGCTGGGAGTAAAAGCTGAGATTGACTCCAACCTGTCTTTAGCTTAGCTGCCTACAAAGGCAATGAGCATGGAGAGTTACTAGCTTCTTCAAAGGTGCATTATAACTTCAGAAATGTCATATTTATAGTGCCAGGCTTGGCTTTGTGTGCACTCTGTCACAGCTTTACTGATGCAAAGCTAAATCACTAGACTTCCTCTTTGAATAATCTCACCTGGGTGGTTGTTGTTTTCATTGTGCTGCTCCTCCCCAGTAGCATCAAAGAACAGGTTGGTACTGCTCAGTGGGCTGGGTGTCTTGTCTGATGCATCGTCACCCAGCGAGGGGCTGGTGTTACCCAGGGGTGAGCTCTCCATGCTGTTTGCATCAGGGTGTCCCTGTGGAGCTGGAAAGGGAAGACGAGGTGTAACTGATTTGATGAACGTCATGATGTGAAGTATCCAGAGCATATCAGTAATGTTAAGGTATACAGTATTTATGTATAGAAAATAATTTTTTCCATTTGTCATCTTTGCCACAGCTCTCATAGTCCATGTGATGTGACCTTTTCATGGGGTGCATGCTATTACAAACTAATTTAGATTTTAGTATTAACAGTTCTTGATCAAATTCAAACTTTGTTTAAATTTTAGACCATGGCCATTATAAAAACTGATAATGAGCTAAATGGAAAACGGGAGGAAAATGTTAATGGGAAAAATGACAAACTGGTGTAGTGTACTGGTCAGGGTGAGGTTTAAATCTTTTTGGTTTGTCCTGTCACCCTCTTCACACGTCATTAACCTGTGTTTAATTTCACCATGCCTTTTAAGATATGGTTTGATACTGAGTGAATATTTGACGTTACAGACTTCAGAATACTAAGCATTAGTTCTTCAGCACCAAAAGCTGAACTTCATCTTGTACCGCTCTCTCCACAGGAGCCCTTTTCTTCCAACTGTAGACTTGTGCCATTTGCTACTAGAGGAGGTGAAAGGTCATCGCTGGTCGCCTGGTCTTTAGGGGCTGGTCGATCTGAGATGAAACACACAAAAGCCAAAAGGTGCATCAGAATAGTCGAATACACTGTCACGTTAATGTAAGCTTAAAGAAACAAACGCACACCTAGGTCGTCCTGGTAGACCGGTTCAAAAGTGCCCATGGGTTCATCAAGATGGCTGACGGGAGCCGGGCGGTGAAGGTCAAACGAGTAGGTCTGGACCAAAGAAACAAACAAGAAGGCTAATATGAGGCAGACAAGAGTGTTAACTACAACACAGTACAGTGAGTGGGTGTAAAATATGTGTTAGAACTGCCACTAAAACTTAATTTCTGTTTTCTCCTACCCTGGAGATTCTCCGGAGAAAGTAGAGGATGATACACAGAGCAATGATGATCAGGATGATGATCACCAGCATCACATAAGCTAGAGAAAGAGATGGGAGCTGGTTCAGTTTTACTAGCATTAGTGAAAGCATTTGGAGGCCCATTGATGCCCCTGTGTTATCAACTGACCATCTAACAATCAGTTTAGGGTCCTTGTGCACTTCCTTCCCGGTTCAGAAGAAATGGGACGGAAGCGCAGGTTAA
>NW_018128414.1:12811-32788 GCF_001952655.1 Monopterus albus
GAAAGAGTGATTAGTAAAAACACAGCAGATCAGTTGGACATAAATTTGATTACTCCAAGTGTGCAGCCCTAGATTGTTTGGCAAGACTTTACCTCAGGGTGAGGTTTAATTTTCTTTTTGGTGACTTTGGGAAATGAGTTTGAATAAAATTGTGAAACCAATTTTAAAAAGGGGCTGGACCTCAACTGTGTTTCACCGCCATAAACTATCATGTAAAAGTATAAGTCTGGTAGTTGTAGCAGAAGGTGTGAAAAGGAGAAGAGAATGGAAAATAGAGGAAAAGAGTAAATAGAGTAGAACAGGAAATAGAGTAGGAAATAGAGTAGAACATGGAGGTTAGTGTGACTGTAAACATGATAGTTTAATGTGATAAAAGTATGTTGTCCTTACCCCAGGATGGAGTACTTGTGTCTTTATCTGTTGCTAAAAGAGACAGACAGCTGGTTACTGTTCAGGTCAGTAGGTCAAACTAATAGTGTCAGGTCATGGTCTTATCACTGTTGCTCTTTAGAGGAGAGCACAAGAGAATACATTTACAGACTACGATGTTTATCACTTAGTCCGTTTAAATGTCGCCTCAGTTAACAGATTCCAGCTGTGAGACCCGTTTTATTCATTAAGAGCTGGTTTTAAATTCCATCTGACATCATCTGCATTTCATAAGGCCGATACTGTCTGTGCTCTCAGTGGAAGTCTAATTGGTACAGTGCAGCATTAAAAAGACCTGGAACCCTGTTTAGATGACAGATTACTCTACAAAACTCTGTTAGACATCAAATTCATGTTGGACTGATGGCAGAACTGGTTTCTTTTCAAAACAGAACAACTTTATACAACCCCATACAGTCTGCTCTTAGGTGTGAAGATATCTGAGAAGTGCCAAATCTAAAGGCTGTCAATATGAAATGTTTAAAACAAATCGAAGGTCACTAAAGTATGAGAAGTTCTGGTTAAAGGAAAGGGTTAAGACTATGACTCTCAAACTGATTTATAGCTTTGTTTTATCATATTTGGAGTGTAGCTAACGATTAACTGTACGAAGCCCGTGGTGATGTCTTCATTTAGCTGATTTTGGCCAAGCAACGGTCCAAAACCCAAACATTTCCTGTTTAGTTACATATGACAAAGAAAATCAGCATGTCTCCCATTTGGAACCAAAAAAGCATGAGGTTGGTTTGCCTGGAAATGTTAGTGAAGTGATTAATCAGTTTTCAAAATGATTTTTTCAGCTATAAACATATAAATATATGTTTTTAAAGTTTTAACAATGGACGTGTGCCTGCAACGTGACCAGTGTGAACATCTGTGTCTGACAGTTTATTAGAACAGGGTGAATGTGTTTGTGTGAGAGTTGTGGTTTGACACACAGGAAGACAAACTGAGGCACACAACGTGGTGAAGCTGCTGTTTGCATCTGTGGCAGTCGGTACCTGGGTTGCTTGTTGTCGTCTCCGCAGACGTAACATTGCTCGTGCTTCCTGTTACGTTGCCGAACGTTGTATCTGCCACTGTGCCGCCACTGGTTCCCTTCATTTTGTTGCCCGAGTGGTGTGTAACTGTGTTCTGTGCTTCTTGGCTCTGTAAAAAAGGGAGACCACAGTTTCCTGGTAACTGCTTTCTCTGCTCCGTTGTATTTTAAACTAGCTTACATCGAGAGCAGGTCCAACTGTAGTCACATACATGTACTTCATCTAACACTGACTAAATATGCTGCTTCAGATGATGGGTTGTGTGTTTTCCAAGCTAGATATTGTGTTGCACTTTGAGAATAACAAAAACCACTCAGGGTTTAGCTGTACCACCATGCTGACAGTTTATGAAAGTGGTTTCCTGGTTGTTGGATGGTCATGTGCTGTGGAGGTAAAGTCAGATGAGCGGCACAGGGCGCCGTGAGCTGTTACCGTAGAGGATCCTGAAGGCAGAGCCGTTCCATTCACTGATGTCTGAGTCACAGTGGGCAGTGTGGGGGGATCTCTTTTTTCACTTTCAGCTGTTAAAGGAGGGGGTGTGGGGTCTGTGGTCAACACAGAGGAGACACAGTCAGCCAGATGTGTCCCAAACATCAAGAGGACAGATGTGGACTCGTACAGATGCAGTAAAGGACATCACAGCATGCCAACATATCGCAGCATGTTATACCCGTGGTGGATGAGATACTAGTGCCACTGTGTAAAAATACTCAAGTAAAATTCCTACATTTAAATTAAAAGTACAAAAATATTAGCAGAAAATATACTTGAAGTACTAAAAGTAAAAGTACTCACTGAGAATGGCACAGTTCACATTCATGTATGTTGGGCTAGAAGTATTTGACATAGTATTGTGCACATCGGTGTTGCAGCTGGTAAAGGTGGAGCTAATGTTAACTACTTTATATACTTTGAAGTACTTTACATCCTCCTGGGTAGCACCAGGCATCAGTGAAGTCTTATAGTACGTTTTGGTTAATTAATCTCAATCTGAAAAGTAACTGAAGTTATCAAATCAATGTAGTGAGTAAAAAGTACAATGTTCTTCAGTAAAATGTAGTGAAGTCGAAGCATTTAGTAGCAGTAAATGAAAATATTCAAAACTGCATTTAAGCATAGTACTTGAGTAAATGTATTTAGTAGTAAAAAGTACAATGTTCTTCAGTAAAATGTAGTGAAGTCGAAGGAATTAGTAGCAGTAAATGAAAGTATTCAAAATCACACAATACAACAAACACGAGAGGCCACTACAAAGCTATAAATCACACAATGCAACAAACACGAGAGGCCACTACAAAGCATAGGCTCAGGACAGTTCATCATGACACAGGTAGTAGTAGTATAGGACGGGACAGTAACAACAGTTAAGGACAGTCACAGTACTACTACTACTGTCACAGTATAGGACAGGAAAGTAGGTTCTGAGACGGGACAGTGCAGTACACGGTGCACTGTAGTTCAGGACAGGATACTATGACAGGACAGTGTAGTAAACTACAGTAGGACAGTCCAGGACAACAGTTCTTCCCAGTATGGCCCCAAAACAAACCAAGGTTTTGTTTAGGTTTGTTCTTTTTACTTGAATACAGTTTACGAATTAGTGAGGAAGTGTTGTAGTGTAGACAGAGCTCCAAAGTCCACTGTATCCTCTCAGCTCTTATGACTGAGACGACCGAACCAGAGTTGGCAGAAACAGATGAAACCTGACGTTAGTGTGAAAGCTACAGGGATGATGGCTTTAAAGATTTAACTTTTAGACAATCACTGTGCTGTTGCTAGTGGAAATGAAGTTTGGAAGCCACTTGAGTACAGTTCAGGACACACCCCATTGCTTGTTAACCATGTCTGTCACCGTACCTTTATGTGACTGCTCCTCTTGTCCTCCAGAAACAGAAGAAACCACCAGAACTGGGGCAGAGACATGGATGGAGAGAGAAACAAGTGAAGGATTAATCAGGCAGAGGAGCTGAGAGCACCTGTGCAGGTAGACGATGAACATGCCACTTCAAGATGGCCTTAAACTTAGCATTACAAAACTAAAATGTATTTTAATCACTCAGATTCTGGCCAGTGTAAGCTAATGTGTGTTAGCCAAGAAAACAACGTAACCGAACTTTAATTTGGACACAGGTTTCCTTGTTGACTGCTAAGGTGTGAGTTTTACTTCACAGAGCTGCTGCTGCAACACATTGTCACATGTGTGAAGACAAGACGAATGATGGTGTGAAGATGTGAGAAGGGGTTTGAGGAGGGCGGGACAGGGCTGACAAAAGATCACATAGTTGTTTAGTCCACATACTGTGACCTATTTATAGCGTCGCTGATTTGGGACCTGAAGCACTAAAACATCTGCACACATCTTCTTTTCTATGGCTTGTAAACGTTTATTACAAAATATATGGATGAGATTTCCTTATGCCCTTGTACAGGGATTTTTATAGTTGAGGAATATTTACATTAGGACACAGTGTCTTAGAAAAGGCTGGTACATCTGGACCCATTTTGCACATTTAAGGTGGAATTAAATGAGAAAACGGTACCTCACTTTAAATAAACCTTCCACCTACACTGGAAAGTTAATTTATTAGAAACCTGTAGATTTACTTTTTCTTTATTTCTGTTATAAGTTCAAATTTCTTGTAATTCTCACTGATAGTGGCATTTGTGTGTGTTGTATTACTTCCTGCATGTGGCAGGGTTTCCTGAGTCCTTAAGTGAACTCAAAGTAATTCAAGCTCATGTAAGACAAAATCAAGGCCTTGAAAACCCTGGTGAATACATTGTCAGCTGAAATAGAGATTTTATATATACATATATATATACATTTACATATATAGACACGATCAGGCATGAAACCACAAGGCTTGTAGCAGCGTTTGATTCAACGGATGTGAAAACGGTTTGAACTTGAGCTTTGACAGTTTTGATTCTGGAGTGTGAGTGAGCGCGGGAGTCCTGATCTCACAAATGTAGCACTTCTTTTTTGCTTTGTCTTTTAGAAATAAAGTGTCTATAGAAAACAACATAAGCAGGTGTAAAGTGTGAGGGCAGTCAAACTCACCGAGGAAGCAGAGGCGACTCCACATCTTCATCGTGGTGATGACTTGGCTTCTCGCTCTCTGTCCTTGTCTCTCTGTCCTCGTCTCACTCGCTCTGATTTACTTAAAGATGGTGGCTGATCATTGACCAGGCTGCCGAGTTCCTCTTGGTTTTATTTATGGCGTTCCTGTTTCCACGACTTTCCTTCTACCTCTGCTCTCACTTCTTCTCTCTGAGCTTTCTCCTGAGTGCTCGCTCTCTTCCTCTCTCACGTTGTCTCTCAGCCTTTCCTCTCTTCCTCTCTCACGTTGTCTCTCAGCCTTTCCTCTCTTCTATCTCTTCCCCCTCTCTCTGTTGTCTTTCTGTAACTCTTTCATCCTCCTTGCTCTTTTTGAGTCTTCCTTCTTTGCTTTACTCTCTTCTGACATAGTACACCGTACACAGTAACACTTTATTTTAAAGGTCTGTCATTTCTTAATATTAATAATAATGTAATCTGGTACTAATTACAGGTAAAATAGGGACAAGGTTACAGAGGTCACACTTGAGTTTAGTTAGGTGTTGATGTTAAACATTTGTTGGTTTCCAGAGGAGTGTCAAGCTGCACCATGTAAAACCCAACAATCATTTTCATTGTTTTATTTATTCTTATGCTGGTCTGCAGTTTAATTTCACATTTTTAAAATGACGAACAAAAAATACTTCAGTTTGCTCGAACTATACTGGAGTACTGGCATGTAATAGAAGTACTCCAGTAGTTTACTCTGTATGGCGGCACTTTGGTAAAGTTTAGCTTTAGCTCTTAGTTACATTCTACTTGTATGTGGACACAGAACAGTTCTTTGGACTGTAGCCTCTCAGTTCCTGTGACGTCCTGCTGCTGCAGACGATGTTAATGTAGATGACAGAGTAGCAACAGTTTTAGGGAAAACCCCATGATGGTTCAAAATGACAGCCCCCAGCCCAGGACAGAAGCCGGTTTGGATGCTGCTGAGTGAACTTCCTGGACAGACCATAGTTTTGGACCTGCAGCAATCATATGGGTTTAATGTTCAATTGTCCACATACTTTTGGCAGTGTTTTCTTCTTTCCCTGGTTATTTTTACATCTTTCCTCCCACTGTTTCTTCATCCTCTTTATTTGTGTCCACCTACTACAGTACTGTCTCTTGATTTCTCTGCCCTAATCCCCCCACCCCTCCCTGTTATTTCTCAGCATATTACCCCCCACGACTTTCAGTCTCTCTCCCCTACGCTCTCTGTGTCTCTCTACCCACAGACTCTCTCTCAGTATCAGTCAGTACTGAGGAACTGAGTCATCAACCACAGCAGTGGCTCCAGATCGACACAGGATGTTAGCTCGGTTACCTCAGTAGCACATGATGCTTTTTTAGAACGAATGCTCACTGTGCCCCATGTGCAAACAGGCTTTACGGTACTGATGACCTATAACATGAAGGCCCTTCTCATTACTTTTTAAAATGACAAAGTGGCTTGAAAACCAGGTTTTAGTGCTTCCTTTTCCCATTTTGTAATATGTATTTTTGAAGGTTTTTCTGACCTCAGGTCCTTTCATGCTTCTCAAGTTGAGAAAATCAAACCTCTTGGTGTTTTTATGCTTTCCTTAGATAAATGGCCAAAGTGTACAGCAGCTGCAGCAAGTGATACTTTAAGATCTATCCTCATGTTTAGTGGCAGAAGTACTGAGGTCCCTTACTTATAGTAGCAGTACGAGTGTTAAAGTACTCTGTTAAAAAAGTCCTGCATTCAAAATATTAAGTAAATGTGCAAAAGTATTAGCCTTACAATATACTTGAAGTAGCAAAAGTACTCGTCCTGCAGAACATCCCGTGTCCCAGTAACGTCTCTGATACTGGATCATAGTGACTAATTACTGTGTCCATCACTTTAATGCTGCAGCTGGTAAAGGTGGAGCTGATGGTAACTACCGTATATACTTGTACTGTGAAGTACTTTCCCTCCTACTGGGTAGCGGGTGGATTTCCCACCGGGATCAATAGAGTCTGATGGTTCTAAGGTTTATTTTATTGGTCTGACTCTGAAAAGTAACTAAAGTTATTAAATGCATGTTGTGCAGTAAAAGTCCAGGTATGAAATAGAAGAGGAAATACTCAAAATTGCAGATAAATGTAGGTGAATAAAAAAAAACTAACTATAAATTACCATTTTGAAATCATAACTACTCCAACCTGAAGCAACAGTTTTGTAGTTCTCTGAGAAAGGCGCTTTAATTTGTGGTTTCAGCAGTAACATCACATAACATCCATGACTCCACAGTTACTACAGATAAAAATCATCTTCCCCAACCAGATACTGAAAGTGATTTACACTTACACATTTCAGCAAAATGTCATCAACAAACATGGTAGAATGCTTTTAATATGTGAACATGCACAGAACTAGGAGGGCAAAGGCCAGACAAGGTGCGTTAGAGAAGACGTCATCACCGGTGGTGGTGGTGGAGTAGGCTGCAGCTGTCGAGGAAGAACAGGTAGCCATTAAAATATAGCAGTCAACATTTCCTCCAAGTCTGTACTATTTGAAGGACGTTTAAAGCCTCTTGTGTCATATGTGATACTTGGTTAAACCCAAGATAAGGATGTAGATACTGGATGGCACTCTGGGAAGAAGTTTTTACATCCAGTGTTGATTGTTTTTTTTTTAAAGAAACTGTTCTTTTTATGTCAATTGTAGTGTGGTTATGTGACAGTGATCATGATCTGTGGGTGTGCCAGATAAACATAAGGTAAACCACTTGGTTGAAATGGTGATGTGTGGAATCGAGCAATATGGAAGTAATTTCTATGCTGTTTGGCTGGTTAGCAGTTGGTAAGCTCCTATATTAGAGTACGATAAACATTGGGTGGATATGCACTTGACTTTTAAAGTTACTAGGAAAACGGTTTTGAGGATACGAACTCGTCTGGCAGAGTTTTAGTTCGAGCCTCAAATTCCTTAAAGAGCCAGAAATGGCTACGAATATGCAGCTTACATTAGGACAAAGAAATACACTTGAATTCCTTACACTCTTGCTCTCGTGTTTTGGTTTGGCTGGTTAAAGCCCAAACAGGAACATGCTCATGCCATAAGAACTTTCACATTATATGCACATTGGGTGAAATTAATGTTAGGCCTTGTTGCTGCCCAACACAGTTGATACCTGAAGAGGGGGTAGGATACAGGTCATGTGTAATGTATGAATCATTTTCGGCATCGTCCGGATCATAGCCACTTTCAGAAGAGCCACTTTCAGAGCCATAGTCGTAAACATCATAATTTCCCTTCAATAAAGTGACTGTGGCAGCTAAAGGGAATAAAAGACAGAAAGAAGAGTTAAAATTTAGAAAAATACAACAAATTGTGCAATTACTTGTATTTTACTTGTGACCCCTTGATACAAGGTAAGGTCTACTCGTGACCCTTTGTCACAGGATAAATGTCTAGAAGTAGTGAGCAGTTCAGTGGAAGGTTGGTTTTTACTTCTCAGGGTGTTTGACATGACTACTGGTGGCTGAAAAACCTTCTTCTACCCTGGGCTAGGTGGCAGGAGGAGCTAGTAGCATGTAAGGCAGAGCTGTTAGTTTCAGGTTATTTTCTGTAGCCTCTCATTCTATCGCAGATTACCTTTTAAGATGCTTTCTGTGCTGTTTATAAATGAACGGCAGTGGATAATCACAAACTGATTTTTAAAGGTATTGAATTGTGGTTCATGTAAAAGCAGGTACCAATAATACTGACATGAAGAGGGCACAACATGAGAAACAGAAATCAGCTGAAGCTTGGATGTTCGTCCTTTTCTTGACTCAATTTGACTTTAACGTTCAGTTTGAAGTCGTGTTGATCAGATAATTACCTTTTTCTTTTTTTTCCATAGTTACCAGATTGAGTGACAGACACCCTGTCAAGATGCACATTTCAATGTCAATGTAACAAACCACAGTCGAGACTCACCGAGAACCCCCACAAGCAGGTAAACCATCATCACCTTCTGTCGCTGTCTTCTTCTTCACCTCTAAACTTCAGGTGAAACACCACCAAAGTATCTCCGATCGGATCGATAGCTGCTACTGCGTTTCTGCCGTCAGTCACCTCACATCTGAGACAGGGTCTAAAGTATATTCAGTCTGTCAATAGAGGAACCAGCTGACCACAGTTCTAGGAAAACAGTCACAGCCGCAGACTTGATGGCTCAGCCAGTACTGCAAAGAAAGCTCTTTGAGGGAGGGTGGCAGTACATCTCGAAACAGCAGGTCTGGGAGGCAGCACAGGCAGAAAGCCTTCATCAGTTCAGTGGATGAGAGTTGTTAGAGGGGCTCAGATATTAATACGTATGTAACTTGAGATGAAGAGGTTTTGGTTTTTATTTTTGAAGGTCTATTCATACAACAGATTTGATTTCATTGTGGCTTACTGGATGATTTCAAGCTGCATAATTTGGGACATATTTTGTTTTAAAAATATTACCAACATTTGACTTATAAAATTTAGACCATCAGTTTTCTTTCCAACAACCATCAGTAGTTTCTGCTTGTGATAATCGCCACACTGTGATGTAACTTTTGAGGATTAAAAACTGTGATTGTGCTGACTCTTCATAACAATTCAGACCACAGTTTAAACACTTACAAGAAACAGGAAGTACAATAATGTCAGATATATCCTGTGGTTTGGCCCCATTTCTATCTTATATATTTATTTGTGATGTGAAACATTAATACACCAGATTAGCTCTTACAGTAGCAGGTTTTTTGTGATATGCCTTCGCGTGCACAGACAAGTAACTGAATTACTTTAAACCTGTGTTCATTCATCACTGGCTGAACATCTCATAAGGTTTTTCATAATTACGAGATTTGAGTTTTTTTGTAAATGCAGTGTGCATCTATATGCACAGAGGCTGGTAGCAGAGGGTGGTACACAGAACAGACATGATGCATTGGAAACCTGTTGTAGAGGTTTCATGCCACTTTTACATTTAGGTGCCTCTGAAATACAAAATGAAGGAAACGAATGGTATGATGCATTCAGACAAGATCAGTTTAATAAATTTCATATAGGAAATCATTTATTTCAAAAGGAAAGATGAGGGGCTGCCAACAGGAGAAAAGTGTCCTGGTTCTTGTGTGAACACCACATTCACATCAGACGTTGCTCAGACGCACTTTGAGGTCAGTTTTGCTTGAAGATCACATCAGACGTTGCTCAGATGCACTTTGAGGTCAGTTTTGCTTGAAGACACTGGGTTGTGGTTTCTGTCGACTCACCCGCTGAGCTTTTTCATACCTTATTACTAAATAAGGCGACAGCATTTTCGTTTGCATTAGCCACCTGTAACGTTCAGATTCACTGTTTTTCGCATTTCCTTCTCACATCCCCACATTGGACAAAGAAACATAGCAGCCTTGTCTTCTTACATGTCAGAAATAGAAACATTTGAATTGTAATGCATCAGCAATGGAGCACACATTAATAGAAGTTTAAAACTGAAAAATAGTTTAAAATATTTGCTGTATTTGACGTAAGGCTTTGTCATTACTGTGTGCATAAAACAGGAACAGCTGGTCCCAGAGATTCATCTTTCATTTCAGCATTAAAGTTTCATACAGTGCAGTTCAAAAAGATTTAAAGAAGGAAAGACTGGACATACAAAACCTGGTGCTTCTTTAAATGCAAGTAACAGTAGCAAAACACCATAATGATAATAATTGTAATAATAAGTGATAATTAAATACAAGGTGCAGAAGTAATCACCAGCTCTGTGTCTGGGTTTAGTGTTCAGTCAGTTTAGTGTGGCCTCATTAAATGAACTCGTGGTTGTACTTCACCTCTGCCGTTTAAAATAAAACTAGTTTTTCCTTAGAAAATAAGTGAAGATTTCAGAAAACTGTAGAAAACTATTTGCACCGTTCCCACAAATGTGTAGAAAACTAAACACTTCAAAATCTCCAAATCATTTTATAAATATCCATATTCACACGGGGAAAATATCAAAAGTTCAAGTGCTGCCAGGATTAGACAATGTGCACACGACAGTATTTATCTGTAATATCCACTTAAATTAGTGGATAAACTAATATCAGTGTGTTGCATGTTTTGTGCTCAGACTTTTAGGAGCCTTCATTCTTCTGCTGGTGGCCACTGATTTACTTTTACTTTACTGTGTCAGCTTTACTGACACATTCTTGGCAGTGCCTTGCTCATGGGCACATCGGCAGCCATTTCCAGCAGGTGTTTAGAGGTGGACTTGCATTTTAAACCAACGACGACTAGTCTCCAGCACAGTCCAGCGCGATGCTGTGCTCCTGGGCGATGGCGGCTAGCTCTTTCAGAAACTCGGCATACAGGACAATGGCGAACACTCGGCTCTTGTCCTGTGGGGGAATAGCAGGGCAGGGCAGCAAGACGCCAAGAGGAGGCGGGGCCAGAGTGTTCCTCACACAGCCATTAGGAAGAGAAGGGTCCAGGTTGGTGTCGCCACTCTGAGACTGGAGGCACTCTGAGAGAGACATGGGAAATATTACGCCATCATATCAAATGAGGCAGTAAACGTATCAAAGGAAGTCACTGTTAGGTTAAACAGGGCCTGAAATTCCCTCCTTTCCAATGATGGATCTGTTGAGGCTGTTCAAGGGATTTACAGCTCATGGTTAATACTTCTGCCTCTAGATATGATCACTGCAGACACAAAAGTAATACTTTTATACCACTCTCTCATTAGCTTAGCATAACTACTGGAAACAGGGGAAGCAGTTCAACAGGCCCTGTCCAGTACCTGCCTACCAGTGCTTCAAAAACTCAGATTAACATATTATATAGCATGTTTTTTCAACCATACAAAAACCCAGGTGTAAAAATGACAAGTTGTCCTTTTCCAGCAGGTTGTGTGCAGGACGATGTCTTGGCCAGAAGCAATGACTTCCTGGTGTTGTTGCTAATCACCTGTTGGCTGTAACTTCATATTGAGCAGATGGATACAGTATGACAGTGGCAGAGATCTCCTCATCTGCCTCTTGGTAAGAAAGCAAAGAAACATATTTCCAATGATAAATGTATTAATGCTCCCGCTGTAACTACTACTGCAGTTAATAGTACTACTTGGCTAATGGCAGACTGGTGCAGAGTTAAAATTTACCACAGAATTAAGGAACTAAAACTTTCAGCTTCAGGGCTTCACATCCTGTTTGCATGTGTGCACTAACCTCTAAACTTGCTGTCTTGGTCTTTAGCCAACAAGAACCTCCAGGCCTGAGTGACCAGAGCAGGATAGTCCGGTCTGGCCACCATGTAGCGCTCAATCTGAGCATGCACCGACACCAGCACCTACAGAGGCGTACACAGGAATAAAGGTAGCACATTATCACATAGATATCTGTAACGATGCAGTAAAAAATCAAATCACATTCAATTCAGTGGGGAAGTGTGTCCAAACCTTTGACTGGTAGTGTATAAGGCGTGTGTGTACCTGGTACAAGGTGCGTACGTTGGGCTGGATATGTGTTGAGTCTGTGCTGAGCAAGAAGAATTTCAGCAGTGGTTGCGGGTACGACACCAGCTGGGCCAGAATGCCTGTCACCAGCAGGTTCACAGCAATGGAGTTTTCCAGAAGGTTCTCGAGCCGGGACAACAGGACGCTGATAAACGGACCTGGGCACCACGGAAAACCACAAGTTAGTCATTGTGTTTCTGTAAAATAATCATTTCACTTACATTTTTAAATCATGTTGAAGTAATGTGCAATGCTTTTACTTTCTGACAACACACCATATTAATTTATTTGTGTAACCAAGCCCTTGCACAACAGCAAGGCTGCTTTTAATTTTTCTGATGGATGTTTTTTGTTTCACTAAGCTTTTGCAAACATCTGATGCACTTGTTGTTGAAAACACCCACCTGTAAATGGAACTCCATGCCTCCTGCTGCCTTTCTTATTGCTCCTTTCTTCTTCTTCCTCTTCCACCTCGTCTTCCTCTCGTTCCATCTCTCCATCATCCCACATGGAGGTGAAAGCTAATTCTTCGCAGAACTCCTCATCCAGTTTTTGTTTCAGTGCTTGGACCCGTTTCCTGAATGTGTTAATGTCTGTGATGTCATCACAGTCTGGCTCCATCCCCAGAGAGAGCATAAGTTCATGGTACTGGGACAGGAAGTCATTGTTATTGGTGACTTCATTCTCAGGTAGACTTTGAGATTTGGGATCAGGCGCTGAAGCATCATGTGGCTCAGGTTCAGAGTGGTCTTTGGGTAAACACGATGTAGGTTGTTGTGTGTTGTGATGTATATGCAGCTTTTGTGTTTGAGTGTAATTGATAATGGTTGCGAAGCCACTCAGGTTGCAGTTTTGCTTCAATGGCTTGTAGACAGGATCAGTATCATCACCTTCGTCGATGATGCAGTTCTTTGCATTAAAACCATTGAAACACTGACGTCCCTTCAGCTCTCCTTGTGGAGCTACACAGTTTTTCTCATCTACTTCCTCCTTCCTTCTCCCTGTCTCCTTTTCCCAGTCCTCACTCATCCTTGTCTTCACATAATCCTCACTCCTTCTCCTTTCCTCGTTCCCTCCGTCCTCGCTCCTCATTGTTGACATAATGCTATTAACTGTTTCCATCACTGTCTGCCCAGTTGACACTCGTCGATCATTTGCAAGGCTTCCGTGGTGTCGATTCACTGCCATGATCTGCGCCACAATTGCTGCCTTAGTGTCTTCCTGGGCAACAAGATCATAGACAAGAACATCATCCTGAAACTCAGATTCTTCTACATATGACCCCTGCACCAGTTTGGTTGCAGTATGTCGCATTTCTTGGATGTGTCGAGGAGGCAGTGGGGGAGGTGCAGGTGTAGATGTATTCACAGTTCCACCACCATTTGCTACTGTTGTGTTTCTAACCATGAATAAAGAGGGATCTTCATCTGCAAACATGTCATCCCACTCCAGGTCCAGGGCAGAGCTGGCTGTTCTTGCCTGGTTGCCCATTAAGGTGGTATCTGACGAGGACTGGGTCGGGGAGAGGGCTGAGGGGAGAGGAGATGTGACCAAAGAGCGGCTGAAGTCGCACCTGACTCGCTGCACAATCTCTTCCTCATCTTCTGTGTCGTACCCTGGTGTGTGTGATCGGTGTTCTTCAGGCGGGGGGTCAATCCCATTATACGGAGCCGACCAGAGGCGACATGCCCTGCAGGAAAGTAGAACTCATTAAAAAAATATTTGTTATTCCAATCTGAGTGTCATCAAGATGTGGACTCTTAGTCTTGTTTGTATCCTAATTTGTTAAAGAACTGTTCCAGTTTTTTTCCTATATTTTCCTTCCTTGGGGTGGCTGTGGCTCACGAGGTGGGGCAGTCGTCTCCTGACCAGCAAGTTGGTGGTTCGACTCCTGAATGGTTTCCATACAGATCTGGGAATGGTGATATGCTCATAATAAGGATGGTAATAATAATAAGGATAATCACCTTTATTTGGCCAAGTATGTTACACACAAGGAATTTGTTTCCAGTACAGAACCGAGGCAGCCATCTGTGGCGCCGACTCACACGACTCACACTCACAATGGCTCTAACCACTAGCAACTTGGGGGTTCAATGTCTTGCCCAAGGACACTTCAACATGTGGATTGCAGGCACTGAGATTTGAACCTCTGACTCTCTGGTTGGGAAACAACTGCTCTACCCACTGAACCACAGTCGCCCCCGCCGCCTCATGGTAGGCTTCTTAACACAGTTTCAGCCTTTCAGAGCAGAACATTTCAATGCCTTGTTTCAACAAACAATCAAGGCCTTGTTTACATCACAGTGGTGTCACACTTGCTTCTGCTGCCAGTTGTGCTTGTCTGCCAGTATTTGAAAGTAGAACCTAATGCGCATTTATCCTTCTCTGCAAATGCAATACCAGAGGTTGTCCAGCAGATGGCATCAATACACTGCTTCTCAGTGAGTCGGCTTCGGGAAGCTTGGTTTGCTCTGTCACTCTGATGTAGTGAGGACTCCTTTGCAAAGCTGTTTCCTGGGGAATTCACCATATCCCTACAATGAAACTGGTGAGTGTTACCCTGTTCTTTCTTAATCCACCTTTCCTCTCCTTGCACCACATTGGGTGAGAAATAGAACGATATAAATGTCCCTAATCCTGGTCTGATGTGCAAAAGCACCAGTTGATCCATAGTCCAGTCCAGAGGAACAAAACGTCAAGCACACTGACCTGAGGGATGTGGAAACGTCCTGGCGGGCATCCCAGAGGTAGTGCAGGTAGTTTACATCCATCAGAAAGTCTGACCCCCGACGGTAACCGACACTGTCTGATACTGACAAATCTGACAGAGAATTTAAGTTGGTATCTACAGTATACGTGCTGGAGAGGATTTACGTGTGCCTGTTAGTTGGACTGACCTGCCCTTTGAGGCCAGAGGATGTGCTCAGAGTGTGAGTTTGTGTTGTGGAGGTGCACGGGACACCAAGATGGCATGAGGAGCAGGAAGGAGGCGGCACTGGAGGAGTAGCAGTCTCTTTGCTTTAAGGAGGAGCGCTGCTTTCTGCTCATGTGGCTGCAGGGGATCAAATACCTGAGGACACAAAGACACTGCATGTGTCACTGTGATGACATAAGGCAGGAAGAAAATTGAAATTATCTTTAACATCAGGTTCCGGACTTTCTACAAGGCCGCTCTGGTTTTGCTTCAGGTGCTAACGTTGCCTCTTGTGCTGGTACAGTAATGTCACAATACATTCACAGCTGACCTGCTTGGTTTAGATTGTGTCATGTTGCTTTCTAACTATAGTATCTGCTCAGTTTACAAGCACAGACGTCTGAGTAGCACACTAGCTAACACATCTCCCCTATTACAGCTGCAACACAAGCTTTTGTTAATAGCTTATATATTCATACATGCATCCTTGTGGGAAAATATTAGAGTATATTTATACTAGTAACCTCTGTGACACTGTCTATAACCCTGAGCTTGGTGCAGAATGCATGGCACTAATTTTAATATCACCGTGGATCTGGTCCCTATAACGTTAAATATGAGGCTTTATTTTTGTGTAACAATCAAGATTTTTTCTGGCTGTTTTTATTAATGTTAGCATAAATTATCTCAAATGTTTTTGTGTTTTATGAATTTGTTTTTCATCCATATCTTCTGCTCCTTTTTGCACAAATAAGAACTGTCCTGGTAAACCACCACCAGATTTTCAAAACAGCTGAATCAGCTTACAGGAATTAGTAGTGTGTGTGTGTGTGCTCCATGAACCAATTTGATCAAAGTCCATTTGACCTTTGACCCCGTCAGACCGACCTGAACACCAGCTGCAGCATGACATCTTCACAGAAGAGGCCAATCAGAGTCCTGAACAGAGCCAGGGACACTGTACCCAGCTGATGGACACACAAGGTGAAAGGACAGGTCATGTGTCAGGAATCAACTGCAGATGGCAGGAAGACGTGCACACAGTATTCCTCACCTGGAAAGGTGTGTTGACCCTGCTGACCAGCGTGTCCAGGATGTACACGTTGTCGTGTGTGTGCAGCAGGATGAAGGACAGGAAGGTCTGGAGGAGGGCGGGCTCAGAGATGGAGCGCAGGAACAGATCCAGGTACGCCGTGGTGGCCATCACCTCCTCCACTGTCAGCTACACATATGTATTTAGGTAAACATGCATGAATAGGAAGGTATTCAGTGAACAGACTGAAGTATTGCTGTATGTAGATCCTGTTGGAAACACAAGTGAACTTCACATCTGGATCTTCTGCCCTCTAGTGGTCACTGCATGTCCTGCCTGCTGTTACTTGACAAATGCAATAGTTTGACTGTAGTTGAGGTGAGAAGTACAATTTACTCAAATAATTTACATAAAAACAATTTGTGGTACTTGTAAATATATTTTATTTTTACTTCCACTCTACAGTTATTACTAAAGTTAGGGTGTGTTTGATGTTGGTTACTCTGAAGGTTTTACACAAAAAATGACTGAAATTACAAATTAAACTGTAAAACACTGTATAAAGTGAAAATTAACTTTGATCAGCTACAGCATGAAATACTGTTATATAACTGATGGACCTTGTTTTGCTGCCTCATGAGAACTTTTACTTTTGACTTCAATGACATTTTGTTGTTAATACAATATTGTGAATATATTAAAGTGAAAATTTGAATGTTGGACTTTTTGAGTAGAGTAGGTACTTTATTGATCCTATAGTGGGGAAATTTCTGTGTTACAGCAGCAAGAGACACCAACCAACATAACACCATAAGAACAGAACTTCATAAAAACATGGAAAAGAACACAACGAGGACACAGCTGCTATAATTTGCTGCCGCTCCGCGCGGCGCATGCGTACGTAAGTACATAGTAACCTTTTTCACTCAAATAAAACATCTGAATGCTTCTTCCAGTGCTGGTGAGCACCATGTGGCCAAACCCGTGTCTGCACCAGCAGCTCAGGAAGTACAGAACCCAGTGTGTGTTGCTACCTTGTGCAGAGCTGGAGCCAGGACAGGCACCAGGAAGCCGTTGTTGATGTAACCTAACAACTGAGACCGGATGGAGGGATGAGCGACCTGACGGAGACACACACGGTGCAGCTGTTGACTTTTTTTTATTTTTAAATCAACTTATGTTATTTTTAACGTTTTTGTGTGTACCTTGGTAACAGCACTGCAGAAGTCCAGTGAGTGCAGGAAGTGGACGAGGGCTGGAACCTGTCGACCCAAACATCAGGTAAGATGTCAATCATTCATTCAGATATTTAATCAGTCCATGTGTCTGTTCATTTATTTTCTCACTTAGTCAAACATTCACATTTATTCATCACAAATCACTTCAGTTGACCAGTATTTTGATTCATTTAGATGTATTAGTTCACACATTTTGGTTTCATTTATTTGTTAGCCATGCTGTCCAGTCTATCACGTGTAGGTCTACACAGGTAGGGAACATCTGTCCTTCCATTTTTACCTGACTCACTCACTGTGTGGGTGTCAAGGTTACCTGCTGACAGTCGTCCTGGTCCAGACAGTACCAGTCTTCACTGTAAACCTGCAGCCTGGCTGGAAGAGACGAGTACAGACCGGACAGACCTGTGGCCAGCACCTGTGAACGCACAGCTTCAGGTTAGTTCTTCTGCTAGTGGTTTTACAATAGGTACAGACAGACACAGTGTTACAACACAGGCTCTGTGGAAATCCCAGAACAGATTAGTGTGTTTATACAGTACATGGCAGAGAGTGTTGGCATATATAAACAGAGGAGTGACAGGAAGTGAACTGATGTGTCCACAGCAGTGTGAACACACCAGACCAGATCTGGGCTCCTAGACCCGATTCCTCTCTGACCTCCTAGACCCGTTTCCTCTCTGACCTCTGACTGTGCAGCGCTGTCAGAACGGTCAGGTCAGAATCCATGTGGTTGTTTTAATGTTTCTGCCTGCACATATGGCCTGTCATCATCATTCGGCATCGGCCCCTCACAGACTGGTAACAATAAACATGGAGGAGAGCGACGACAGCGACGGGGTCAGTGGAGAGACCAGGATGTTTCACATGCGGTGGACGTTTATGGAGAAGCTTCTGATCAGGCCAAACTGGGAGGAACATATCGTAACCCAGTGGTTTGGGAGGAAGCTGGGCCATTTGACCGTCACACACACCACCTGGTTGTTATTCTTGTGCGCACATGGCTCACATTTCAGTTCAAGTACTTCTTTATTAAGGGAGAAGAGAAACACTTGAGTGGAAGAAAGAGGAAGGAAATAAGGTGAAAAAGATCTTTATCATCAACATGAATAGTAGCTGTGGCCCCTCAAACAGCTGCAGTCTCAGGTCTCGGTAACACTCAGGCAACCGTCCAATCACGTAAAGACTTACTAATCTGTGCATGAGCCAGTCTCACAGCGATTCACTAATCTGCTTTCTACATAAGGACTGAGGTTACAGCCTGGTCACATGGGCTTAAATCTGACACACAGGTGGCACATGCTAAAATGTCTTTACTCTCAAAACTGGCACTGATGGACCCAGCGTAGCCAACACAGCGAGTGTAGTACCTGAAGTACTTAAGAAAATAAAACATGTTGTTGTTTTACTGTCTTTAAGATGTTTTTAATTAGCATTTTTTACTTTTTTCAATTGATTGGTTGATTTTTTATTTGTTCTAGCTTTTGCTATTTTTCTTGACATTAAGGGTTTTCCATGAGTGTCCCTGTATTAATACTTTGGTTTGTGATCACATATTGTGAAAACTATAACTCGTTGCCATGAGCCAAGGATGTACTGTGTTTAGTGCTAACTAGTAATGTTAGCATGCTAACATGCTAAACTGAGGTGAACATGGTAAACACTATACCTACATGTTAGCATTATACATGCTAGCATTATTAGCATTACACAGTAATACTCCCAGAGGAAGCAGTGTGAGCTCCTCAGGTAATTACATAATATGGAATAATGAGATTACAATGCAAAAGGGAAATGAATGGACTTAGGATCTTACAGGTGCATTAACTCAGATTTTCCACACTGTCTGATAAACCTAGTGACAATGGGACAGGGTGTGGTGTCTCTCAGCTCCATGACACTGCTGCATACAGCCACTCTGCTGTTTTTCCAGCTTCTCTACTCTGTGTTGTTCTCTGTTTTATTCAGTAGCATCACCTCTTGTTTAATTTAAGAATGCACCACTTAGCCAGTGGTCTGGTCTCTGTGAGCCACTTCTACTGAGCCAGACTGACCCTGATCAAATCCTTGACATTTCTGTGACTAGCAGACATGAGATGACCGTGTCTTCTGCCAGTAGACTCAGAGCAATGTCATCATCTCCTAGTAATCTTAGAACGAACAGTCAAGGTTTAGTGATGGATACACGCTGTCTGTCCTGAATGTGAATTGGCACGTCCCTCGCTCCAGGGATGTTTTGGCAGCGTGTTATTAGGCACTAGTTCATATGTGTGTGTATTTGGGCGCTCACAGGACAGAAGTAAGTGTTCTCGGTGATGTGCTGAGCGACTCGAGGCTCTGAGGCTGACAAAGACATGATGAGCAGCAGACGGCACGTCCCTCGCTCCAGGGACATTTTGGCAGCGTGTTATCAGGCACTAGTTCATATGCGTGTGTATTTGGGCGCTCACAGGACAGAAGTAAGTGTTCTCGGTGATGTGCTGAGCGACTCGAGGCTCTGAGGCTGACAAAGACATGATGAGCAGCAGAGCATCTCTGGCCTGCTGACCGATGGAGCCCTGTCTGGAGAGAGCGACAAGAAAGGTTGTCAGTGTGTCACTGTGTGCTCTAGTATAGTTTGAGTGTCTGCATATATTTGTATGTTTATAGTCTACTCTGTAAGTACCTGTGTTTGTTTACCTGTGTGTATATGGTATGAGCAGGGAGAAAAGGAGGAAGTTGGCAGCCCCCTGGTCCTCACTGGTGTGGAAGAACAGTTCCAGCACTGAGGGGTCTTTG
>NW_018128414.1:32802-38523 GCF_001952655.1 Monopterus albus
CAGCAGGAGGACCAGCTCCGCCTCCACCACACCACCCCTGTCTGGAGACAGGTGATAACTAACCAGGTAACCGATGAAACATCTGGCTACATCAGCAGCATGTGAACACACTTCCTAATTAACCACTAAAAACCAATTAGATGTTATTAGCACATCCAACCCCTCCAGTGCAGTGCAAAGTGCTTTTTAAACTGGTTGGTTCATTTATGCAAAGGCGGGAAAGAATTCATGATGATTTTAAGTGAGAAAGTTTGTATTGTTTCACTTTGGTGTTTGTAGGATTAAATAGACAAGATATAACATGTTTGTTCAAATTGTCATGTCAATCAGTGGCCTGTCGGGTGTTATTGGGACCAAAATGCTCCACCTGCTAGTAGGCTCAGAAGGTGGTAGTCATGGATTTATAAGAGGTGATAGTTATATGGTTAATGAGTGAGCTTTGAGCCGAGCCAGGCTAGCAGTTTCCCCCTGTTTCCAGTCTTTGTCCTAAGCTAAGTTAATCGGCTGCTGGCTTTAACAGACAGATTTTTAAACTGGTATTGTTCTTCTCACATAACCGTCAAAACGAAAGTGAATTAGCTTGTCCCCCCAGCTGTTGAAGTGTTCCTTTAACAGTCTCACCACTAACTGACCAGTTGTGGCTCCGGAGCAGGAGGCCAGCAGCATCATGAGCGGCCGTAGAACAGGTTTATGGTGCAGTAGAGGCTGTTTGGCCTGAGACAGAAGCATCTGGTACATCCTGAGCTGCTCCAGCTTCATGTCCTCGGTAAACTGTCTCCTCAGACTCCAGAGAAACAGCCGCTCCATCACACCCTCCAGAACCACAAACTCCAGGATCGCACCCATCACTCCTCCTGGGGTCAGTGCACATCCGGCGTCAGACCCAGGACAATACAACAGACTGGCATGATGAAACGTTCTGTTCTTAGTTCTCCTACATTGACCCGCTTACTCCTCCATCAAAGCAGGAAGAGCATGTGTTCCACATAGTTCTGGACAGCGCTGGCCTCATCTGCAGGGATCGGACCAAGGTGCAACGCTCCAGAACCCCTGCTAACGTGACCGGTGAGGAAACCCAATGCACCAGTGCCGTTACGACCCGGCTCGTGTTTCTCCAGGATCTTCACAACCTGACAGAGAATGACATTGGAGACATTTTGGTAAGTCTGTTTCCATCCTCTTGTTTTTTTAAATTTGCACTTATAAAACCTGAGTGGAAATATTGTAAATATGAAAAAATGACTTAAATGTTGGAAAAATGCTTTTACTTTTGGCTGAGATGGAAAAGTTGGCACAGCACTAAAAATAAAATGCAACAAAGTGCAGTGGAGACATGCAGGTGTCTCGGCCTGTCAGTTTGTCATGGTAGTTGTAGCGTATTCGTCCCACCTGATTTCTACCCAGTTCTGGCTCCAGTAACTGACACAAAGTGGTTAAACAAAAACTAAGGCTCCAAAATGTTCCTTCAGAAAACCTTGGAAGACAACATATCTGTGTTTTAATGGTCTGTTTTAAAGATTTCATTCAATAGTTTTCTGTGAAACTGTAGCATTTGTCTTGCTTCTAAAATAATCCTCTTTAATTTGCACGAATAGACAAAGATGTGATTGTTCTGAGAAATGTAAGATCCAGTGGATGACAGTGGGAGCAGTGAACAAGAGATGAATGAGAAGAGAAAGAGAAGAACGTAACTCACTGTCTGGACTTGTATTAATCTTTGGCCTCGGCCGCTTCAGACAAACACCACACACACAACACACTTGCACACAGACATGAAGGGTGTGTGGGGTTTCTTGGCCAGTGTAGAGAGAGGCGTGCTCTAAATGGATCCAGTGTTTAAGGGCCAAGGCCTGGGTCAGTAACACACAGTCACACACAGCGTCTGCCAGACGTTCTGAGAAAAATCTGACTGAAGACACAGAGACAGTAGATGCCAACAGGAAGTGAGTAGTGTAGGGGAGGAGTTCAGTACCTGAGCCCAGTGGTTCTTAAACACAATCATACAGGTCTCGGGGTCCACCCCTCTCAATGTGATAGACTTCTTCCGCTTGCCCCCAGCAACCACAGAGGCCATCATTTTGATTGGTTGTCAGGTGACTATAGCATGTCCCAGGTCAGTATGTGGGATTTCTGATATGAGGACTGGGGGAGTTAGCTGGCGCGCTCAGCCCCGGATCAGGCCCCTTTCCTGGGCTCTGCAGGCAGCTGCTGGCCTGAAGGAGATGGAGGTGGATGGAGCTGAGTAATTATTGTGGTACACTTCAGAAGCACAGCTCGCTGAGTTGTAGACATGGCCGACACACTTTGACTTCCAGGAGCTTAGCAGTAGTTTAGCCACTTACTGACAAACACCTATATAATGTGTATCCCTGTATGTTTTCCATGTATGAGGCTGTGAAAACAACTGTCTGCCTGTTGTCCAAAGCTTGTAATGCTGTTGGCTTTAAGCTTGATTTCCTTCCTCCTAGGCAGCCCTTAGTTTATTTCACTAAACTATGAAAATCAATTTGCAGAGATTGGAGGCTGCACAAAGGTAATCCAACACAGTGAGCGGTGTTTTTAGCAGCGTGGCTCTAAGTGGGACTGTCAGCCTGTTAGTTGGTTCACCACTGTGGTTAGAGTATGTTCAGTAATAAATATAAAGTTCTCATTGTAATAATCAGCTACCTGCATCAAGTGGCACGTTTCTACAAGAACTTAACTGAGGTCCTGCCTGAAAGGTGAGAAATAAATCTAAACTTGTACAACTTGTGGTACAGCTTGAAAAATGATTAACAAACCACATAAAGTGCACAAGGTCTGTGCTTCTTGTTCTGATACATGAAAAATGACCCGTGCAGTCGATTTAAAAACATTCTTCTATGTCCAACTGTGGCTTTATATGCACTGGGCTGCCAGTCATGCAGTCTAATAAACAGACCTGCAGTCTTTTGTTTTATAATGTACTTTATTTTTTTATTTAAGGTGCTGTTCTGATGTTATCTGTGATGGTGGTTTGTACCGTTAGGTGGTTCTATTTTGTCCACATCACTTATTACAATCTCACTATATTTCTGTGAATGCAGAGAAACAACTGAGATATTCTTTGTCTGTATTTATCCTTGTATTTCTGTCTCTGTCCTAAAATTAGCAACTGTCAAAGTCAGAACAGGAAGTGATGGCCGTCAGCAGCAACAAGCAAACAGGAAAAATGAGAACGTGTCCGTTTCCCACCCTGGGCGTTTCGGGACATTCCATGAATTCCCAAGGGGCACTCCAAGAAGTCGCCCTACAGTAGACCTACCTCTGTGACGCTGCTACAGAGACAACATGGACGAGCCAGCAGCCTGTTGACCAGAGAGAGAGAGAGATAAAAGGTTATACACTGTCTGGCTCACACAACAAATCCATCCTTTACCATCTGGGCCTCTAATCTGTGTGTGTTCAGGGCAAACTGTTGGATTTTGGTCCAATTTCCTGTTTGGATTATCATGTTGTCATCATAGTGTGTGTGTGTGTGTGTGTGTGTGTGTGTGTGTGTGTGTGTGTGTGTGTGTGTGTGTGTGTGTGTGTACAAGAGAGAGAGAGAGACTAATCCAAGATGAGATTATGATGTTTAATCCCAAACCATGACCATGTGTGTGTCTTGCTATGGACTCATTTTAGCTCAGTGCCATCATTGTGAGGACATTTCTGCACTGTGAGGACGTGTTGTCCGGTTTAAACGACCCATTATATCAGTGAGTGTCCTCACAGCTATAGAAACACAGCATCAACCTGTGTGTTAAAGTTGGTCACATGCCATCACACAAACCAGGGATTAAACACACACAGTTTGTCTGGAGGTGTTTGGATCTTTTCTGACCTTGTTTATAATTTCAGGCAGTTCCAGCTGATCGAGGTCTAATACAGTTTTAGTGCAGCACGTCACCTTCAGCCCGATGCGGAGATACAGCGTCTATAAAGGACCTGAACCTTTTACACAGTTGTTTCGGCTTTGCTCCATGAGGTCTCAGCGATGTGTTTCTGGAGACGAACGTCCCATCACAATAAAACACAAAAACAAAACAACCAATATGAGATTTTGCTGATCTGATGGTTCTTTGTCAAATGTAAAAACTGTATCTCAGTTTTATGTAAGGTAACATGAGACCAGGGTTTGCTGCTCAGCCACATCATGGTGGACACCCCTGATCATTAAGGTCAGTATCGATGCTTTTCCACACAGAGGCAGTACTTTCACACTTTTAACCAACCAAAATTACTCGTTTATGGTTGGATATAGATCAACCTTTGGGTTAGAAGACACCAAGATTATTTTCTGTGCAAAAACAAAACAGCATTAGCGTTGTCACTGTTCCAGACCATATGCATGTGCCTGTTTGATCATTTATTGAATCATTTTGCTTTTAGTTGATCGTGTTTCAAAACACATTTGGTTTAAGCTCCTACTTGTCAGGCACAAGGGAGACAGTTCACAAAGCCAAGTCAGTAAAGGAGCGTATTTTATGTAGTGCAGTTTGTCACACCTCACCACCGGCAGACATAATCATACATGTGTCACAGTGCCCATGTCCCAAAACTGATGTAGGACAAACATCTGGTCCGTGAAGAGCAAGCCACCAGATGTGCAGATGTCACCTGTCCTGTTTCCCGTTACTTTAAAGAAAGCCACCAGTCAGTTGGTCAGAAACGGTGGTGCAACAGGATTACAACAACCTAAAACCTATTTTCACCTTTTGATTTTCACAGTAAATGCTTTATTCTGTCTCCTTTCCTGTGACACAACACTCTCCTGAAAGCTCTCACCCCTGAGTTTTGTCTTACAGTACAGTGATGTTGACTTGAGGCTTTCATTGTAGTGCAGCACTGAAACCGTTTAGTTTTGTCATCTATAGTGTGTGAACATATGATTTTGAGACACTCTTTAATTGTATAATCTCTATATATGTGTGTATAAAACCTATGCGGTTGATTTTGACTAATACTTTTGTATTACTACTTAAGTAACAGTTTGAATGCAGGACTTGTAACTAAGTATTTTTACACTATGGTGTTTCTACTATTAACTAAAGTACTGGACTTCTTCCAGACTGTGTCTGCATTATATTAAATTGTACTACTTCCCACTCTTCCTAGCCTGGTCTTGACTAACCTGCAGGGAGTTGGTCTTACCTGGGCTGATCACAGACAAAGTAATGCCAGTCTTTCTGTTTCTTCTTCCCACAACAGAAGTAAAGTAGGTTTAAGCTCTGTTACACTCCAGAAACGTATGGAAATCCCGAGGGTGGTTGTTGCAAAGCAGCGACTGTTATTCACGTCCAGACCGGCGAGTTTCCGAGTCTGACAGCTGCTTTCATCCTCAGGCTTTAACCCGCTCAGCTGTCAATCACTGTACATAGTCAAGTTATCTCCGCCCACTGGTACGAAAAGCCACGCCCCCAACAGGGCCCGTGTTTAAATGTTACGGATGAAGTAAAGTATTAGTATATTATTACAGGTTTTTAGACCTACAGGCTATACGTTATTGATTTATAATTACTGATGAAAACATCTGCGAACAACACGACAGATAATTTAATTGTTTAGTGAGTAAATTCTGCATTCGGTAAAGGTAAAGCTCATTTTAACCACTCAGGTACTTTTAACTAGCTGTAGTATGGTGGCCAGGTGGCTTAATCTATAATAATACATCATCCTGATGACTGGTAGCTAAACAAATAAATACAGTGGTGCAGAAAA
>NW_018128414.1:38538-50441 GCF_001952655.1 Monopterus albus
GAAAGAGTGCGTGATGCAGACTAGCACATTGCATACTGTAGTGTTGTAGACAGGAGGATTGTGCCTGATTTGCATTAATCCATGTAACTTTTCCGGTTTAACTCACAACACGTATTCTAGACTGATGGATATTAAAGAATGTAAAAGAGAGAAAATGACCATGTTAAAGAAAAGCAGAGCTTGAACAAATCTGAATATATCTCTGTTAAGGGGCTGAATTTATGGAACTTGATGAATTTAAAAATGTGTAAAACAATCATGTTTAGGAAAATCTATCAGTGTTCAAAATAAAGTACTGATACAAGTAACACGTTTTGTGTTTATGAGAATACTGCTGCTGGTTTGTTTTGAGAACTGTATTTATTAAAATGCATGAAAATAAAAGTACACTGTATATTCCCCACTAAGTGATGCTGTTAACGAGGATGTGTTAATGGGACAGAGGAACCCACCCACCACCCTCAGCAGCTGCTTCACTGTGAACCCACTGTGAGATGCTAATAATAATCTAATTATTATATTATCATCATCCTAATTAGATGCTTGGTGCTTCTGTCACCTGCTAGTTTGGATAGAGGTCAGTGCTGCTCTCTGGTGGCAGAACAATGGAACTACAGCTGTGTCATGTTCACTGTTACTTCACTTTGTGCTTTACTCTGCAGAATGATGTATGTGCACAGTTTAACTCTAGAGGAACGCTGCCACATCCATCTGCTGGAGGAAGTAAATCTGTTTAATACGTGTTTATATGTGATGATGCTGTGAACCATAACTTTAGTATATTACAGAGACTGAGAATAAACGTGTCCACACATCTTGTGCCCGCTACCAAACCTTTTTAAAAGGAAGATATTCTTACATTTTTAGTGAAAGAGAAGGCTCAGATGTAATTTGACAATTTATTTTGGCAGGATAAATGATCTTTTACAGCACAAATCCTACAATAAATCAGATTATAGTTTGTCTTAAAGGGAGAGTCTTTCATTTACTCTCTGGCTCAAAGTGATCAATCATATTCTTTATAAATACAATCTTCATAGTAAAGTCATGCTGTTAAAATGAACACGTTAAGTAAAGTCATTCAAATTGCAGTTAAATTGATCTCAAGTTGTGACATTGTTATGTTAACAGTGTCTGGATGCTGCTGCTATAAATAACATTGCATAAAGCAAAACTAAATATTTCATGAATTTATTGAACATTTGTCTTGGGAAACCCTCTTTGGAAAATAGGTAGAGCTATAGTTCCCTCTGAAATGTGGTGGACAAAGAGTATAAAGTGAGTGAAACAAGAATATAATGGGTGAGGAAATCTTTGGATTCCAACATGAAGGACTAACACGTTTCTTTCTGACTGATCTGATGCCATAAATGAAACCGAAGTGAAAACCCACTGGCCTCGGTGCCACTAGCTGCTGCTAGTCTGGACCTGTCAGCACCTGTTTACATTCCTACTTGTTCCACTTTGCAGTGTGTGCAACACGGTCAGTCTGCCTCTGTCTCTCTCTCTCTCTCTGCCGTGCTCGTCATTCATGATTTTACCTGTTTTATTGTGTTTTTCATTTTATTTTGGGTCACTTTTATTGTCTGTAAAGGAAGCTCGGCATACAGGGAGGCTCAGTGTCAACACAATGTGTGCATACAGTCACATCCTGTTGTAATCATCTTTGATTGTATGCTTTATATATTTTGCATTTTTAGCCACACTAGTGACGTCACTCTGATGCTAGTCTCTCAGTTGGTCTACCATTTTGGTCCTGCCTGAAATGCTGTAGCTCTACATCTATTGGATGGATTGCCAGGAAATAGCTTAGATTTGAGTGTCTTTGTGGTCATGTGATGCTGTAGCTCTACATCAATTGGATGGATTGTCAGGAAATAGTTTAGATTTGAGTGTCTTTGTGGTCATGTTGCACATCTTTGCAATCACTCTGTATATTTGTTGTCATTTTCTCTTTCTTTGTGGTTGCTTTATGTCTTTTTCAGCTTATTTGAACACCTGACCAACAAGAAGTGTTAACACAAGTCAAACAGAGACAGGGGTCTGGGGGTCTGAGGGTTTAGGGGCCCCTGGGCCTGTGGACAGTAGTCAAACCGGTAATCCATCCCTGCTGCTACCTGTCACCTTCTTCCTCAGGTAGGACCCGGGTCTGTGCCATCACGGACCACCTCTCTGGATCTACGTCCTCATTCCACACTTCAGCACAAGGAGCCACATCAGTTTTGTCAGCTCATTGTTTTGTCCTCCATTTTTTTCAGTTGGTGACGTCACTCAGCCGGAGCGCAGCGCGTGCAGCGCCGCTCTGTATGGTGAGCTCGCGACCGGGGCCACAGGGAAGCTTGGAGAAAGTCTTTAACCGAAACCCAACGCAGCGGCAGTACTGGTCTTAGGACTACAAGACATTTGAACAGTTTCGCACCTCCGGAGCCGCCGAACACCGAGCCCAAGTGTTGAAGTAACCCGGGAGGACGTTTCGACGTACAACGTTGTGTTGAGGTGAACTTGTCCCGAGTTGTTGTGGTGGGTGTTAGCGACAACACAACAACGGGAGGGGGAATAATGCTGTCTCCGTTTTGCCCCAGGCAGACAAGAGGACAGTAAAGCACAAAGAAGGAAAGAAAGAACGGGGGAGAGATGGCCGAGGCACGGTCTGAAGAACAGGAGGACGTGACGAGGGACACCCGGGAACAAGTGGCCCGACGACAGCCAAACAGCTCCGGAGGTAAAGGAGCGAAAACATTAACGCAGCTCGTTTTAAACGGATTCCATCTGATATCGATTGAAACAGTCGATATCTGTGTGACAGTTCAATTGTCAAGCTTAGGGTGAAAATAAAGACTTAAGGTGCAGCTATAGACGGACAGATAGGAGCTAGGTCACTTCTTCTTATAGGCTAATTAATGTGGAGCTGCACTATTGTGTTGTGGTGTTTTCATTGAGTTTGTGGTGTTTTCATTGAGTTTGTGGTGTTTTCATTGAGTTTGTGGTGTTTTCAGCTACTGTGGGATCTTCAGTCCTCCTCCGGAGTCTTCCAGGTCTGTGGTATTTGTAGTATCCCTGTGAAATCTCTCATAGGGCTGCAAGTATTTGTACAAGTGCACAGTACAGGCAGTACTAAAAGTATCAGTAACTTACTGATTTAATCAAATATGATGAAGCCAACAAGTAGTTTATAGCAGGTATCATTAACAAGCGGACAGAAAATTAACTGGTTGCAATACATGGCTGTTTTCATCACTGATCAGTCTGCCAACTGTTTTAATGATTAAAATATTCATCACAGCTTTCCCAAGGTGACCTCTTCAGATGTTTTGTTCAAGTAAAAGTACAAAAAGCAGCAGGTATTCAGTTTAATCTCATTAATGACAAAGATAAGCAGCAGGCCATCACATTGTAGAGCTCAAAAACAGGCATCCTGTTGGAGTCTTCTCAGGAATTGTGCTTGAAAATGACTGAAACAATTAATCAGTTATACAAACAGTAGCAGATGATTTTTCAGATTATTCCTTTCAGCTCTGATAATTAACCGATCAATCAGTCAGTATTTTAAGTAAAATGTCAAACACTCACTGTTCTGGCTTCTCAGTTGTGTAGATTCTGTGATTTTTAATCACATATGTGCTTTAAAGTCAGTTTCTCACAGTGTGGGGACTGAATGAGTTGCCTGTTGTGGGAGAATAGTTGATAATGAAGGACAACAAAAAGATGGAATTGACTACTTCCTTTAAGGTTTATTCTTAAACAGCTGATAAGAGAGTCAAAGTGCAGGCAGAACATCCCGTGGGTGTAACCTACATCAACCCAAAGCCATAAATTTTTGTATCAGCATGTGAGCATATCATCATTTGGGGTGAAGTTCACACATGCAGAGACAAATATGCACCCACACCCTCACTGAAACATTCCCAGTTGACTGTAGTGGTGCAGGCTGGTGCTGAGACTTACAGTCATTAGCTTTATGTGCAAGTCTTTGTCTTATTCGGGGAAACACAAGGTGTAATTTAAAATGTCTGGACTTTCTGTGGCTGTGTACTTGAGTTTAGCCTACATCAGTGGCATTGCAGAAAACCATGGAAATACTTTTTAACATGTTAATCATTTAACCTCACCTCACAGTGGGGTTAAATTTTAACTGTTGAGCTTCTCAAGAGACTAGTCTTTAAACAACAAGTCAGAGATGAACAAAAACAGAGTGTGGCAGGGAATCAAATCAGACATCAGAAGGTGGGGCGGGACTGTTATTCCTCCAACACAGAGCAGATTCGGAAACACTTTAGGATGTTTCCTGTGCTCATCTGTTGTTCTCTGCCAAAGAGAACACTCTTTTTTTAGTTTCCAAACAGTTTGGAATAAACAGAAGAAGAAATAGGAAGTTAAATTGCACTGACAGGTGACAACAGGTGGCCTTTAATCTGGCAGAAACACTGCAGCAGTAGGAGCTGAGTGAAAGAGAAAACGTCCACATTGCTTATAAGCACAGGTTTAAAACATGACAAAAGTGTACATTTGTTGTTTCTTACAGAGAGCGGTGAATAAATTGGCCTCGTCATGGTTTGCAGCCCATATTCACTACTGTTAACAACTTAATCACGTAAAAACACAGGCACAGTATTTGCTGCTCAGAGTTAAATCAGCCTTTGTAGTGTAATGAAAACCAAACGTGATCGTTGTGAGCTGAGGAATTTGCATCAGATGTGGGCTTCATCATTTGTGTTTACCTAAACGAATTTAGATTCTTCAAAATATTTTGCAGCATGGAGAAAATTTTACTGGTTAGTGACAAACAGCAACAGATTGTCTCACAGCTACTGCACGTGTGTGTGTGTGTGCACGTGTGCATGCAGCATTCCTGTGTTCTGGGCTTAAATGCAATCTGCCATTAATTTTCTGGCATCTGAAATTAGTTGTTTCCACTGTGTTTGTCTTTAGCTTCTCCTTATGCAGCTTCATCAAGAGTTACATCTCAACTCAAGCAGCAGGTTTTTTGCTTTTTTGTATTAGAAAGATAAACAATTAAATGTCTCCAGACTGATTGGAAAAGCTTTGAGATGTGCCCGCTAGAAAGTCATCCCCTTTTTAACCACACGCTTGTCTGTAAACATGATGGGCGGTAAATGTCCCATGTGAGTGTCTAATGATGGACCGATTAATCAGGCCCTAGTCGCTAACTAGCTGCTAACGCTGCTTATTGTTGTGTCTATCTGTTGTTTGTTGCCAGGCAGCTAGTTTATAACCTGAAAACAGTGTGAAGAGTGTAGAGAGTCAAAGAAAATACTCCTAACAGCTGTTAAGTACGGCCAGCCTGCTATCACTGGGATGGTCAACCATGCTGTAGGCTCCTGGAGATAAACATCCGGTCTGGGACCAGTGACGTCTGAACCCAAGAAACCAAACAGATGACGAGCGCTGAGGAGAATTTGCTGCAGTGTGCATCTGCATGTTTGAACGTAGCTGCAGTACAAAGCTCAACCGGCAAGCTGCAGGATGAACATCTGGAAGTGTTAAAACTCCTGATGACTCCAGCAGAATCCCACAGCACCCAATCACAGCCTCACTTCCTGGAGGATCTCCGCCAATCAGGAGGCTGGCCAGAACAGACGGGCGGTCCATTTGGAGTTTTACAGAAGGAGGGACAGGCGAGAAGAGGTGGACAGAACTGAGAAAACACAGATTTAGAGTTTTGAAAAGTAGAATAGGAAGGAAAGTAGCAAAGGGAAGAAGTGTTGGCAGAATATTTTCCAGCCACGTCAACATTTAGTCTCTCTGGATGCCACAGAAGTGTGAAGAGAAGGAGAGGAGGTAGGAAATGGGGGAAAAGCCCAGCTCTGCTTTGGAGAGAGAGAATCTGCTTTGTCTTTGTCTCTCCTTTTTGTTCTGCTTCAAAATGTGATTGTTGTTTTTTCATTTTTCATTTTTGTTGCTTAGTGCTCATTACTGTGATGTTTCTGCATTGCACGCCACCTGTCAATCAGCGTGGTCAGTACCTGTGATGTCCTCTTTGGATTTTCTTTTTTAGTCTCTGTAGGTGGCACAGTTTTCTGTGTGATCACCGTTTCTTCTTCTTCTGCTGTGTATTCCAAACAAACTGTACACACACAACGCATCACTTCCTGTGTGGCACAGAGTTGTTTGTAATCACAAAAGCATTTTCTGATAAAGTTTACGACCTTTTCTGTGGTTATCTTTTTTTTTACATGACATTGAACTTGACAATGTGTTTTCTGAAAAAGATGGAGGATTTTAGCCCCATGCTGCTCATTCACGAGGTTGAGGTATCGTTTGGAAATCTGTGAACACTGGTACCAGTACTGTGTCTGAGTTTGGCTACGCTGATTTTTCTGTTTCTCACTTTTAAACTATTTTTCCATTTAACAAACTCAGCCAAACCGCTCTCTACGCTGTTTGGGTGAAAAAGTAAAACGGTAAAGAAGTTTTAGATCATAAGAATCTGTCTGATTCAGAGGCCTATGAATCACAGTGTCTTTCTGTGTGCAGGTCGCCCTGACAGACGTAAGCCAGAGCATCGTCACCGCTCTTCCTCCACTGCCCAACTTGGTTGTTTAAGATGAGCAACTCTAACCAGGAATTGTGTATTTAATGTGACCCAGGTGTAGAGCGTGGGTTTTGGCCAAGCCGGTGTGTTTGATGTTGAATCCAGGTGAAAGCTCTGCTCTCTTTGATCTCAGCCTGTGATGACAGTTACGTCTGTGGCTCTGATGCCATTTGAAGTATCACAGAACAAACCTGCTGCCGCCGGCGTCAGTAAACACGCTGGCTTCTGCTCCGGTGTAGGACTCCTCTCCTCAGGATTTTCAGGGACTACTTTTCCTACTTTCCCTCCTTCAGTTCTCTGGGTCTGACACGCTCCTGAAAGTATTTTGGCCGTTGGCCAGTTGGTATGGCAACTAGCCGAGGAAGTCACAGGGTTTATTGACTGCATGTGTTTATGTTTATGGGGAAACCAAGCCTTGGTTTGAGTGTATTATACTTAAAACACATAACTAGAGTACAGCATGGGCTGTGAATGTATGAAAGGGAGTAGGCAGAGTAGGTAACCACCATGGATTTACTGTTAAGGCCGTAGTTGTGTTAAGTCAGTGTTTCTATGTTTGTCTGATGACTTTATGGTTTTGGAGGTTTTTCCCTTTGTGACATCAGGGTTTAACATGGATGCGTTTAAGGGATTTACCCCCTAGCGCTGCTAGAGATCAGAACCTCCTCAAAGGGCTCATTTAAATCCTTGTTTTTATTTTTACGGTTACTTCTGTCACTCGGTGTGAACAGCCACAGTATGGAAGTGCGTGGGGAGACATTGATTCTCATTTGTATGATTGGTGACATTCAGCCTTTTTTGTGAAGGGACAACCACTGGTTTGGATGCAGTTGAACTGCTCGACCACCAGTTGCACACACCCCAGAGTGATGTAATGGGACAAGAGGAAAAGCAACATTTGCCAAACACTGCAGTGTTTACAAAGTAGAAAAAAACAACGGCTACAAAACAACCACTAAGTTAACACCTCTGACTGTCCAAACAGCATCTGAAGATCGTAGTTGTCGTGTGTTTGTCTTGTGCAGCCCTTTTCAGTGAACAGGCAGAAACAGAGTGTTTTTCCATCACGGTTTTAAGTAAAGCAGCGAGCTAGTGTGTGTTGGGCAGTGTCAGGGGTGAGTCATGATGTCTGCTCATGGTTAGCAGCTATGTGGCAGAAAGACAGAGCAAGAGACTGAAAACAGACTGAGTCGGAGAGAAAGGGACTTGGGACAACATCTGGGTGAGTCGGCTCTGTTCATTCCTAAGCTGATCTGCAACAGCTTCTGTTCTGCTTAAACTTTGGCTCGGTCTCAGAGTTCCCTCTGATCACAGGGCTTCTGAACGTCTTTGAAACATTTTGACAGGTGAAGTCACAGAATTTGATCAACAGTCTGGGAATACTGGGGAATGTTCCAAATTCTCTGTCTTTGGGAGTTTATTCAAATGTGCTTTCAGTTGATGCTTTGCTTGGGGAGACTGATAAAGGTGGAAAAACAACATTTGAGTTAACCTCATAGTGCGAAACTGTTTCCTTGAAGAAAGTACCATAGGACTAAAATCTATATCATGACACTTTGCTGTATTTTCTGTGATAACAAAATAAATGACATTATAAAACAGTACTATTCTCCTCCTGTCATGCAGCTTTTTCACTCCTTGCATCAGTATTTGGTTTGACCAGTGTGTAAAACGGCACCTCTTCTCTTGATGGTGTAACTGGGGGTTCACACCCCGTGGTCAGTTGTTTTAGGCTCAGTGCCTTGGTCAGGGACACTAGGAGGTTTCATACCTGTGATTTCTACCCTCTTTCCTGCTCTGAGGTTAGAGGATGTAGTGCTTTCAAATTAAGAGCTGAGGTGTTGTCCTGGCATGATTTATCATGTAATGCCGGGGTGCTCTGGAGCAAGGCACTGGACCCTCGGCTGCCTGAATGTGATATAGCATGTGTGGTCAGTACTGGGTTGAGTGGGACGGCTGAGCTATGGTTGTCACTGGAGAAAAGAGAGGGAGGAGGTGGAGACGGATGAAATAATGTGACTTCTGATCTTTAATTTTTTTTTTCTTGTCCCTGCCCCCCTCCCCGCCCCCCTCCCCTTTCTGTAGCCAGGGTCCGCTCTCGTCCATCAGAGCAGCCATCAAGAGAAGTGAGTGCTCATCCTTTACCTCTTCATAAAATCAGTGCATAGATGATCTTAAATCCATTGGTCTGCAAATCACTTTAGTCAAATTGATGGGTTTCCTGCTGGAAACATATTAGAACCCAGAAACTCTCTCTGAGATTCTGTCAGGCTGATTTTCAGCATGTACCTGCAGTGTTTGAAAGGTTGAGTGTAGAATATACAGTGTGCTGTCACTGATTAAACGAGATGCTGTGGATCTTTGCAAAAAGAAACTGATTAGGAAGAACTGATTAGATCTGTCCTGTGAATTTGACTGGCTGGTGGAAGCAACAGGGGGCTGGCACTAATTCTGCGCTGTGCTGTTTTCTGTTTTTCAGCCTCCTCCAGGCCGAGCTCTGTCCCCGAGACGTCCAGAGACAGAGAGAGGGACCGGGACAGAGACAGGAGGTAAGACCCTGCTGGATTGTCATCACTAGATTAGGTTGCAGTTTTTAGTTTAAATCAGTCTGCAGCGGTGCACATACAGCGTCACAGTGTCCTCATTGTTCAAATCAAATCCTTTTGTTCCAGTGGGTGAATGTTGAGAAATCTTTTTCAACAGGAAACTGAAATTATGTTCAGAACATCTGCGAGTCAGACCTTTCAGCCATTTTGTCCAGTTGCTTTTGTAAACATCACAGATAACTGTAAAGTCCTCAAACACAAAGCAACAACAAGGCCAAGAGAAACTAGAGTTTCTTTGGAAAACTGTTTTGTTGTGTTGATGCTTTTCTAATCAGTTTGTCAGTCAGGAAATGTTAGATACTTTTAATGAGGACTCGCAGACATTTGACCTGTATTAACCCAACACGTGGGAGTGTCCTGTGTACTGTGGAGACAATAAGATAGAATCCAGGAGGAACAGATTTATGTCTTGTGTGACTTTAAATCAAATTTTCCACATCTGTATCTGTCACCTCAGTGTGTCTCCTGTTCATGACTTCCTGTTATTGTGACATGTTGCTAGGCGCCCAGAGATCACCATCCTGTCTGCAGAGCCGCTGGCCTCCACATCCTTATTTCCTGGAGCTGCTGGAGGATTCCCACCTCCCCCTCCTCCTGCTGCACAGATCTGGGGGCCCACGATCCCTCAGTCCTTACAGGTTATTAGTCATTGTCTGAGTTTATTCATTAGTTAATAGGATACTTCAAAACCTTTAAATCAGATTCCTGGGACATTTACTGGAGAGATTGGGTGTTAAAGAAAATCATTGCCTGCAGGTGGCTCTGCTTTGATCTCCTTCCAGTTGTATCTTTGTTGGGAATTTATATTCTTTGTTGTGTTTCCCTCTGTCAGCCTCCTCCTTCCTATGAGGAAGTGATCAGGGAGAAGACACAGGAGCAGGTTCTCCTTCCCTCTTCTTCCTCCTGCTCCTCCTCATTGTCATCACACCCAGTTTCTACAACCACCATCGCCACCCAGACTGACCCAGGATTTGCCCCCGATCCCCAAGACTCACCGGGTGAGAGAAAGCTCCTTTGTGTAGTTTTAGTAGGATTCTTCAAAGTAATCATCATATTTTTTTATTTCATAGTAAATGTTGTGATTAAACATAATGTGTGTTTCTGTGCAGTGAGAAAACCGCTGAGACCGACACGGCCGCCACTTCTCTCCTCTCCCAAATCATCTCACCTTGATGACATCACCACCAGCCAATCGACACGCACCTCCCTTAAGAGTGACGGCGTAGTACCGAACACACTCCCCGAGACGGTCACACACACCTCCACACACACTCAGTGCTGTGACCTTTGTTCACCTTTGACTCCAGCTGGGGTTCAGGGAGCTGCTGACGTGGCGGTGACTCCTGCCACTTCCTCTCATGTCCTGTTGGAGCGTCCCAGGCCTCGCCCTCGTACTAAGCTCGGTTTGCAGCCAATCAGCAGCGAGGTCAAAGTTCAGACTTTGGTGAAGCTGCGTGAGGACGGTTTGGCCACATTAGCTGCCCGTGCCCAAAGTGGCTCTGATAACCAAGAGGCGAGTCAGGGGAAGTACCTGCAGGAGCTGCTTGAGGCCTTCAGCTCTGACATCTGGGGCTTTCCTGAACACCCTGGTGACAGCAGCGGGAACAGCCAATCAGAGAGCGAGGAAGAGGACAGGGAGGACATGGCGACTCTGAAAGCAAGGATACAAGCCTTTGAGCAGCAGCAGCAGGTGGCTGATGGGAACTGTGGGGATAGTAACAGTAGAGACTTGGTGGTCACAAAGAGACCTGAGCCCCGGCCACGCCCTCGTCTCCAGGGGCAACCAGCCAAATCAGTCCCTCCTGCCATCGCCCCAAAACCTAAAACCTTTTTAAGTGCCCCCAAACCTTCCAGCAAGGTATTCTGGGAAGCTGATGGTGTGACAGCAGCAACAGCTGACTCAGGTGGCACCGAGGCTTTGAACCATCTTGTACTTTGGCACCTGCTCCAGTGTTGGTACCCCAGCCTGGCAAAGCCTCTGAAAAACCCTTGTTAGTGCCAAAACCACAGTGTGCCACAGAATCCCTCCCATCCCCTACCCACTCCCTTGCCTCTGCCCCTGTCCCAGCCCCCAGGCCGCCCCCACCCAAGCTCTCCCCTCTTAGTGACAGCCCCAGACTTCCACCCAGACCCCTAGTCGCCCCCAGGGCCAGCATGGGAGCCCCGCTGCAGGAGAAGAGCACTGCCACCTGGCATGCTCCCCCCTCTCTACCCCCGAGACCCTCCACTGAGGTCGGCAGCGGCGCACAGACTGAGGCTGGAGGTGATGAGATACGGGACACTACAAAGCCACCAGGTGAGTGTTGTTCAGGGACTTTTCCTTAAAGGTGAATCTCTAAACTTGACTGACCTCTGCAGGTGACAGGTGGGAACTACAACAACACTGCATTTAGTTTTAATTTCATCATACAGTAACAAAGGAGTTTATAAAATATCCTCATGACAGAGCTTAAACAATAAATTGATTTGTCTGAATCTTATCAGCAACTAATTTGATCAGTGATTTAATGATAAGTAAAATTACCAAACATGATCTAGTTCCAACTTATTGAAATTGCTTCCGGGTTGCAAGCGAGAGCAGACGTCTTTACTGCTCCTCTTGTCTGTTCTACGATTTTTCACATCTTCTACATTTTCAAGTCTTTGAACAAATTCTACAACTATTAAAATGCCTCCAAGAGGGAAAAGAGCTAATAAATCAGAAGCAAACGAGGATGTTGAGGCAGAAGAGGATTATATTTCAG
>NW_018128414.1:53350-70785 GCF_001952655.1 Monopterus albus
TTGGACGGGAAAGCACTACGTATTTTGTATTCTTCATTGATTTTACCATACTTAGAGTATGGCGTTGAAAACTGGGGAAATACATACAAAAGCTCACTTCAACCATTGTATATATTACAAAAAAGAGCGCTAAGAATTGTGCATAAGATGGGGTACAGGGATCACACCAATGTAGCTTTCATACAGTCTAAATTGTTAAAATTGTTTGATTTAGTGGGATATCAGACTGCTGTGTTTATGTATAAAGCCAGGAACAATTTATTACCTGGTGGAATTCAAAAACTATTTAATGAAAGGGAAGGGGGATACAATTTAAGGGGTCAGTTAAATTTAAAAATTCATGCTATACGTACAACCAAAAAAAGATTTTGTATTTCTATAAGTGGGGTAAAACTATGGAATAATTTAAGTGTGGACATAAAAAATAGTAATAGAATTGATGAGTTTAAACATAAATATAAAGGTATGTGTCAATCAAGATATATGCAAGAACAGGCTCAATGATTAATTAGATGGAACATTGTGGGTGTGGTGTATGAATGTTAACACTTTGTAATAATTCTTTATTTTCTATGTAGAGATACTGCTTGCAAACCAATCATGGTAAGATGATGTCATGGGGTAGGACTGGATAAGTCTGACTTCTTCCTACTCCATTCAACCATGTACTAGGTATAAGCAAATTGATATTGGATTAGCATTTGTTGGATATGTGTAAAATTGTGTGTGTTGATATATCAACTGTCTTTACATGCTTGAAAGAATAAATCAAATCAAATCAAATCAAACTTCTTAGTTTTTTGGTAAAGCTCTTTTTCTTTGTCTTGACCAAATGATCAACTGAGGAACTAATCAGCAGAATAATCAATAATGAATAATTGTCAGTTGCAGCTCCAGACTTTAGGTAGTGATTTTTTTTCATGAGTAAAATTGCTATTGATCACTTTTCCTTTGTGAGAAAATATTTCTATCAAATATCATATTTTACATAAATCCATACATGTGAGTGTCACCCACAAAGTATTTCCTCAAGTACTGCATCTAATCTATTTGGTAAATGTCACTTTTACTTTGAAAGGCCAGTGCTGCTTTAGATCGGTGGACACCTTACACACACCTTGATGAGACTGCACAGGTTTTCCATCTCCCTTCCCCTTTCTATTCTTCTTTCACTGCTCACAGGAGTGTTTTTGTGTTGTGGAAGGAAAACACTGACTTACTGACCTTTAAACTGACATTTAATGTGTTTGGATGGTGCTGTAAGCAGAGTGACTCACTGTAAATGAACAGGTGGAGGTTCTACGCCTTTACACAGCTGTTGACAGGCTCTTGCCAGGAATAGGACCTGAGACTTTACAGGACTGTTTGTCCAACTGTGAAACGTCATCATCATAAGTAGAGCTAAAACTGTCAGTCGCTGCTTCTTCCTTCCTAGATGTGTTTTTGCAGTTCAACGATCTAAAAACCTAGACAGTTGGTCCATTCACTGTCCGATCTAAAAAATAATATTCTAAAATCCCAAAATTGATCTTTGGATCCTTTTTTTGGTACATAGAAGGTCCTTTAAGTTTCCCAGATATTATTCTTTGGTGCTGATGAAATATTGGCATTTATCTGATTTAAATCTTCATGATTCAGATTTGGAGATTTTGAATCAAAGTTCTGACAAACAGTATCTTTGCCAATATCCAGCCTTATTAATTAGTGGAATGTAAACTCCCCATGATGCTTCAGTTGCATTTGATTGTATTACCACGTTAAACAGTAAATTTTGGCTTCTAAAGCATACAACGTTTGTTCCCCTGCTCCTATCTCTGCACATGTGCAGACATTGTTTGCCAAATATTTACATAGCTGCCTCCTGCTTTCACTGCGTATCTACCTGATAACCTGTAACCTGTGCAGCTGCTGCTGATTAGCTTTCAGTTGAGTTTAGATTTGTTAACCGAACTTCAGACTGTTTCACAGAGCAGCTACAGTTGTGATAGTCCTATTTATTTTACTAGTTTAGTTTCTGCTGTTGTACTTTGTAATTGTATTTAGTAACCCTGATTTTCTCACTGGGAAAGTACATTCTGATACAGTAATGATACTGTAAAACTTAAGTGACCCCGACCCCCTGACTGAGATTTGCTGTGACGTCACTGTTTGTGAAGCCTCCGGCTGCTGCACAGAGATTCGTTCAATGAGCAAACAGCTCAGCTCACAGTGGAAGGAAAGGAAAGAGGCTGACAACAGAATGAATTCATTAGAGGATGTGACTTTTCCTCCCAGGCCCCCAACCAGTATCAGTCCAGTCCTTTCTGCTCCCTGATTGGTGCCAGGTCTGCAACTAAACCTCACAGTCTGGCTGTTTTATGACATGTACTGAACCTGCTGAGCCAGCCAGAGTTTACCAATGCATTAAAGCTATGGACAGTCTCTACAAATATTGACTATGCACATCTTGCACTGCATAATTAAGTACAAATAAAAGTCACTTCCTGGTTCTTTTCACTTGTTAAGAGTTAAGATATTTTTAGTATGGCAAAATTAAAAATGATCCATTTTCAAATTGCTTGTTTTATATAAGAATCTCTACAAATAAAACTGTTCATGCTTGAAAAAATTGCTGCAATGATTCATGGGTTATAATAGTTGTTGATTAATTTTCTATAGATTGCCCAGTCAATTTTTTCAGCTCTGGTTTTAGATATATTTCATCTCCTTCATTAAATCTGTATTGTTCAGCACAAGCCTCAGTCAGTCTAAACCAGGTGAAACTAGCCAGACAGTCATGCATCACCAAAGCCTGCTGGGTAATATTTCTGCTGTTTTTCCCTCCAGGACAGACTTCTTCATATTTTCTTGTCATTTTTGTTTCAGTGAGAGTAGGAAGTGTTCGTCCCAGCGTCCCGACCAAACCAGCATCACTGAGCTCACCACGCAGAGCCAGCGGTAAGACACAGACTGGGTTCAGCTGAAGCACAAAGGAGCATTTCAGAGCTTACAGACACAAATCTTGTTGATTTGTCATGTGGGAGAAATATGCAAACATGAAGAGATTTATGTGTGTGTTTGTGTGCGGCAGAAAAGGGGGTTAGGTTGTGAAAGAAAAATACTGTGATTGTGTGAGAAGAAAAAAGCCCCCACTGTTGTTGTGCACTGTGAGTTTTTTGTGTGCCTGTGTACTGCATGCTTCTTGACTGATAATTCCCATGATGCAACTAGCCAGGCTTCACTGGCTGCTAGTTAGGAGTCTGTTTGTTTTCCTGAGGTTTCACTGTTCGCTTGTGTAATAATGCAACAGCAGCTGCAGAACATTTGCTGCTGGGACACAAGGAAACGATGTGATCCTGTGCAACTGTATCTGACTTTGGTGTGGTCCACGTAGTTACCTTGATGTTGGTGTGGTCTGTATATTTTTCCTGTTGCAACTATATCTGACTTTGTTGTGGTCCACGTAGTTACCTTGGTGTTGGTGTGGTCTGTATATTTTTCCTGATTGTTCCCTGTCATCGCCATTCTGTCTGAGTGCACCTGCACATATTTCACTGTTTATTGTGCTCCTGTCTTGTATGTTTCAGTGAATGTTATATACTTGATAATATGTGCTCTCGGCTCAGACTGTAGTTTTAATAGTGTTCACTTTATACTGATGAAGGTCTGAGGACCAAGATGTTGACCAAAGTACGTTCAAGTGATGGACCGAGTGCAGGATTTTTTTGTTTTTTCTTTAGCAGGGCATCAAGAAATGCATGACATCAACAACAACACAAAACAATATGTTTTGCTAGCAGTTTACAGTTTTTAATTTTTACAGCTTTAAATAACTTTTTAAAATGGTACATTTTTTAAAGCATTTACTTTTAGGTACTTACTACACTAAAATGTTACTGTTGGTTTGGATAAGTAGTCTATAAGTGTGTAGTAGTACAGTAGTGAAGTCTGTTCCCTGCTCTCCAGCTCCAAATCTGGCCCCCAAACCAACTGGAGCTTCACCAGTGCTTCCAGATCCCAACCCAGTCCCGGTGAAACCTTCCGGACCAGTGCCTGCTTCAGTCCCAGGCCTTAAACCTCCAGCTCCGGCTTTGAGGAAGGGCTCTGTGATTCAGACCAAAGCAGAAACTACCAGCACTGTAAACTCCACAGACCCCCCGCTCCCTCCACGGTGAGAAACACTTTTGCTGTTGTTCTAAATTCGCTGTTGGGGAAAGAAAAAGATGGGTTGTTATGGTGCAGGGGGGGGTGCAGGGGGGTTGGATGAAACCCAGCTGTGCCAGACAGCCAGGAGGCTTTGTTAAATTGGAATTAAGCTGCTGAATACTGGTTTGATGTTCAGTGATGTCCTCTGTAGGTTTGTTCCACATCAGCACTGACACAGTAGAAAAATAAACTGATGAGTTTAAGACAAGTTAGTTCAAGTTAGGTCCTCACTTTTGTTTAGATAATCGACTCATAGTCCTGTCTTCACCTAAAGAAATTATATCCTGTGTAGCCAGATGGATTTGTAGCCTTAGACTTTATTTTCACTATATTCACAGTTTGTTATTTCATGGTCAACTAAGCATGTGTTCATTTTTCAAGGCTAAATCACAATCAGAGTAAACATATGTCGTCTAAGCCCAGTGAAGTTAGTTAGAGAACTTTTACGTTCTGGTATGTGGTGTCCTAGTGAACTACACTGATGGGTATTACCCACTCTACCTCTGACTGGTTGTGTTTGTCCAGCCTGGTTCCTTTCTGTGTTATTTATACAAGTCATGTCCACCATCGTCATCACGACAAACAGAACGCTGTAGCTGTGTTTTCTCTTTGTCTTTTATTTTGAAAATCAATCTGACTCTTTGTCTCCAGACCTTCAACTGTGAAGTTCCTCCCCCTTCGTCCTCCACCAATCAAGTCCATGCCTGAGCGACCGCCGCCTCCAGTCATAGGCTCAGCTTCATCAACCAACCAGATCCCTCCTCCCTCCAAAACCTGTCCCGCTCCCTCCTTCTCTCCAGCCAGCCAGTCTTCGCATTCAGAGCCCGGTTCATCACCTCCTGTAGCAACCAATCAGAGGGTACCAAAGCGAGGACCGCCGCTGCCCCCACGCCCTAAACCTGGACACCCACTCTACAGCTGCTACGTGGTACAGACACACACGTACATAGAGCTCACCCACACACACTAAACAGTAAGACTTATAGATTTTAGTTTTGACCTTTCTGATTTTATGTCTCAGAAACAGGAAGTCCTGATTGTCCTGGATGACCCAAGCCCGGTGCCATCAGAGCATCTGTCAGATGAAGGGAGAAATCAAACCGCTGTGTCCCCTGTGACTCCACTCATCAATCCATCACAGTGTGTCCTGGACATCCAGCCTGAGCCGGCCCCTGACCAGGACCACTACTCAAAGCCTCTCTTGGAGGGCCTCAGCTTGTCACACTCCCAGGTACTGCAACAGCTGGATAAATGCATCAGTCGCTTGTCATGCATTAGTGGATCAAACCTCCTGTCAGCTTGATAAATGCTCAGATGTTTTGCACTGAACTCATTGACACATTAGTCAAGTGAAAACTCGTGTTCATGTTCAGGTTGATTTTTTTTATTAAACTGAAGCAAAATCAGAGTTGTTAGAATTTAGGAAGCTGCCTCTGAGCTACTATACATTTGTTTTCACAGTCTTAGTAGTACACTTCATGAGGAGGAAACCAATCTTCCTGTATAGAAGTAGTGGAGTTTCCTTTTAGATATTTTTCATTTTATCTAAGCCTCTGAAATGAGGCTTGGTGTTGACTCGGCATATTTTCTGGTAAAACAGACAGGTATCGTTGGTACTGAATGTTGAAACTGATTTATTTTGGTAAAGTTCCTGTTTGGTCAGTGTTACCCCGCTCTTTAAAGTCAGGTATCATATTGGTATTGAAAGTCAGGTGTTGTATCAGAACTGCCCCTAGTTTCAAACATCTGCTCTGTGTTTCCCACAGTTAGTTTTTATTGTAAAGACAAAGCTGAATGTTGTTTTGTGTCTTTGCCTTTTAGTCCATCCTGCCTGTGCATCGTACTGAGCAGAAAGAAAAGCCAGCTCCTCCCCCTGTCAGGTTGGACACACAGAAACACAACATGCCAACTCGAAGCAGGAAACATGTTTAAAAGACAACATTTACTCATCGTGTTTCATTTTTGAGAAGACATTTACTCATCGTGTTTCATTTTTGACGTGTGTTTGTAGTGGTCCTCGATGCGTCGCCTTGTTCGACTATGAGGGAGAGGAGGATGACGAGCTCACCTTTTCCCAGGGTGATGTCATAGCCCTACTTGACCTCATTGGGCAAGAGTGGGGGCGGGGCCAGATCCATGGGCGAATTGGAATATTCCCCCTGAACTTCACTGAGGCGGTGGAGCCCCTCCCACAGCCGGAGGTGTCACCACAGGAAACGGAGAAAACGGCATCAATGCATACGGTGGTGATAGACAGTACTGGTGAGCTGGATGGTCCTGTTGAAAATGCACTAAGGCTGTGATGCAGTCAGATTCAGCCATCACAATGTAGACTCAAGATTACCGGGAATCCCGCTTTGTAGCACCCCGTCTGAGGTTTCTGGCTAATCGACACGAGATTTATTGCACTGTACTGCAACAACAGGTTTTTAACCATCAGACTCTTTAAAGGAAAGTAAAAAATGATTGAACTTCATCTTGTGGAACAACACTCAGTGAAAACTACTTCTCAAAATACACAGTTCATTTCTGAGCAGGTTTATGTGAACAAGTGTGAAGCAGAGTCACTCCGTTTCTCATCTACACATTGGATTGTAATAGTTTTTTTTTCTCTTTACAGCAGCACCAAAAACATCACAACCCCTGACCTCAGAGGTGAGTGTGCTTTTACGGCCGAACGCAGATCAGATAGCAGTGTCACAGTTTAAGTTCAGAAAACGTGTTTTAAATACTGCATAGACTCTCAGTATATTCAATATTTCCTGCTTATGTCACAGACTGTGTTTATTTTACCAGCTTTACAGCCTTTTTTCCAAGGGGGCCCTGGATGTACTGCTAATCAATAAGTTGTGGTAAATAGACAACTGATGTGCTGTGTGTATGCGTGTGCAGGCAGAGGAGTGGGCTGTGGCTCTGTTTGACTTCCCTGGTCAGACTGCAGAGGATTTGTCCTTCCACAAGGGGGCGCATATCCAAGTGACTGAGCACATAGATGCAGAGTGGAGGAGAGGAAGACTGGAGGGCCGAGAGGGGCTCTACCCCGCTGCCTTCACACAGTCCTGCCAGGGTATAACAAATACACATCCTTACTGGTCAGGCACACTGGAAGCGGGTTTTTTTAAGGAAAAGTCATGAAACCTATTTTTGTCCAGTACACTTGTGTTGTTGGTCAGTCTGGTAAAGGCTCTGTCCAGCTGATGGACAGACGGCTGTTCTCATGATTTAAAACAGACAGAAGGTGCCGCTCACTTTCAGTGTGGATTGGATGCATTTGTGCTTACGCAACGCTTCCACTGTGGTTTGCCAGTTAGGAAACAGTAGTAACGGCCACATATTGTTGTGACAGATTGTTGGGTGGCAGAAGCCAAAAAGGAAATGGATAAGTTTCACTGAGTCTGAGTATTTGCAACAATACAACTTCTAAAACATATTTTGTTGTCAGTCAAGTTAACTCAACAAATTGAAACCGTCCAATAAGAGCAGAGATACTGTATGTTTAATTGTACTGGCACAGACTGGTGACATGTGACTGGGTTTTTTTTTTTTTTTTTTGCCTGCATCCTCACATAAAATCATTATTGATGTTTTTTTTATGAAAACCCTTCATGTTCAGTGCATGCCTGCCATCAGTCAGCCTGGTGGAGACAGTTTGTCTGTTCACTGTCCTTTAAGCTTCCTTTTGAGCTGCTGACAGATGGTGAACAGAGGTCAGGGTGGACTGAACAGATCGAACGCTTCAGTGGTGCTCGCATGTCCCTCACGCCTCGTGTTCAATGTGAATTCTCAGCGTTGCTCCCAGAAGTTTGTGATCAGCTCTTAACAGGAAACTGTTCCTGTAGCTATAAATGTGTAGCATCATTTAGGAGGACTCCCAGTGTAAGGCCACCTCCTGTGTGAATATGGGCCCTGAAGATAAACAGACAAAATGTAAATGGAGCTGCTGTGTTGTTGTTTGGTGTCATTTGTCTGTGCTTTATTTTCTGTGGTAATTACATTTGATGGCTGTGTTGTATTGATTTTGTGTTGTAAGCTTATAATTTTCCCTTTTCACCTTGTTTTCCATTGATTAATGGTATATCTGGATTTTTTTTTTATGTGTGCACCCCAGGGAGAGCAGCAGAAGCTAATTCAGATCCAGTGAAATTACTGGTTTGTGTGGTGATGCATCAGTGTGTGTTGTTACCAGAGTCTCTAACCACAACTTCCTGTTCCTGCTTCCAGTTCAGCCAGTGCCAGGCCAGCCAGCAGTTAAGGGAGCGGCTAAGGCTTTGTTTGACTTCACAGCAAAGAGCGAGGATGAGCTCACACTAAAGGTGTGTGAGTCATGGCTGATGTGGTTCTTGTTTATATAAAATATAAGTATTTAGACCAGTAAAACTCAATCATTTCATCAGTGAATACAAACATTAAATCAGTCAAAAGTGTCTTAAATTGATCAGTTTCACAGCTAGATGTTCTGCTCTCTCTATTTTCCTCCTGCAGGTTGGTGACATTATAACACAGGTGGAGTCGGTGGATGAGCAGTGGATATTAGGAGTTGTGGGCGGGAAGCGTGGGATTGTGCCTAAAAACTACATTTCCCTTCTGTGATGAGGAAATGCTGAAACAGTTGGGAACAGCTAGAACACATCTTTCTCTCACTTTCTGCAGCACAGTATAAACACGCCTCCCTCACCTTTCAACACTACAGACACTTTTCCTGTGGGAGGTTTTTATGTGGACACATGAATCAGGTCCAGTGTTTCAGTGTTTTTAAAATTTAAAAGGCAGTTTTTAATGAAGCAGAATCAGACTGGTGTGTTTTTAGCTGTAGTTTGGCTGCTAAACTGGAGAAACTGGAACTCGGATATGGATGGATACATGATGGGATTAACTTCTGGATTGACAGCTGTGGCTTGATATTTTCATGGCAACTGATGCCTTCTCACAGTTGTCATGGTGACTGCGAACTGGATGGACCAATGACGCAGTAAAACTGACATTATGTTGACTTTTGTCTCAGCAGCCTGTCACGGTCTGGTCTTTCTTCTGAGACTCTGGGACTGGATTTGACTTTATTTTTTTTTTTGGATTTGACCGGCCTGGACTCGAACCCCTGCACTAGTGAAAATGGTTTAAGTTGAGCTGCATGACAGGAATTTATGGACATTGGCTGGACATCTGCTTCAAGGAGCTGCTTGTAGACGACTTCAGCCATTTGTCTTTGTGTGTGATTGCAGGTTTCTAACCTGTTATTACATGTTGGTGAGCTGTTTCTACGTGCAGTATTTGAACCGGAAAGCCTCAGCGGGTTCACAGAGGAGGACTGATTTGGTTAAAATCTATATTTGACTTCAGCATTTCCATCCTGACCCAGAGCAGATTAGGGACTGAATTAAAACTGAGTAATGTGGAGCTTGATGGTGAATGATTGCCGGGTCATGCGCTGTCACAGTTAATATTTCTACAGAGACCGAAGGCAGACGAGCGGGGAGTGTAGCCGGGATGTCAGTCGTCCTGTTGACCTAACCCTCTGGAAGGGGAGTGCCAGCTGTGGTGTGTTGGTGTGTGACCTGTGTAAAGCTTTGTGCTTTCCTTAACTGTAACTGCTTTTATCTTGTAGCGCTACAGAGCAGATTAGGGACTGAATTAAAACTGAGTAATGTGGAGCTTGATGGTGAATGATTGCCGGGTCATGCGCTGTCACAGTTAATATTTCTACAGAGACCGAAGGCAGACGGGCGAGAAGTGTAGCCGGGATGTCGGTCGTCCTGTTGACCTAACCCTCTGGAAGGGGAGTGCCAGCTGTGGTGTGTTGGTGTGTGACCTGTGTAAAGCTTTGTGCTTTCCTTAACTGTAACTGCTTTTATCTTGTAGCGCTCGGTGAGCTGAGGCCAAGAAAACGCCACTTCAGAGACAGTTGTCAGACAGAATGAGTTGAGTTGAAATCAACTGTCAGACAGTTTCTTAAACTCCGTTTAAGTCACTGTCAGTACGTGGAGGTATTTATAAACTCTTTTAATTTTTGTTTTGCACCTGTCGTCTGCTGCAGACCAGTTTGAGTTTCAGCACGTCGTACAACCGTTGTCCAGTGCACCATGTTTTGTTCATTAAACATTTTCAGCTTTATTGCAAATGAAAAAAAAAAAAAAAAAAAGCAAAATAGCCTAAAATTTTTATTGAATGAAACATAAATTCTTGTTTTAATACCAGTGAATTTTTAAAATATAGTGTACATAATTTGTATTTAGTAGATTAAAACCTGCAACAGAAACTCCACACTAGGAGTAAACAGCTCAATAAAAGCAAAAAACACAAGTGATACACTACAAACTTACACCTTAGATAAATGTGATATGAACGTATTATATAATGGAATGAGCTTTACAACACTTAATCACATTTAGTACTGAAAGATGTTTTCATAAAACATATAAACAGGTTAAAAATTTAGTATCGTCTGAAATAAATGACATGTAAATACAGAGTGAGCCAGTCGCTGCCATAGCAACCGTTTGCTGGAGAACTTTAGCAGAAAACCGGTGAAACTGAGGACCTAGAATCTATTTTACGCCCTGGTTGTCTCGTCTGTTTTGTTTTCCTGCAGCTAAACAGCGTTGTGTGGCAGCTTTGCACCATGCAGGTACAGTGCTGACAATACAAAGTGTGTTTGTCACAGCATTAAAGTACAGTTTGTTGTGATGGTGCGGCGTCCTCGCCACTTGGGTTATACACACATACTCTACTTCCATCTTTCCTACAATGTCTCCACTTTTCCTCAGAATCTCGTGTTTCCAGACTGAACGCAAGTCGGACCCATCAGCTATATAGATGACAGTATTTTTATTTTTTAGTGACGATAAAACTGTGTCATCAACAAATTAGCTATATTTGATTTTCAGGTTGATTCCTCTCATTGAATTTATGTTATGTGGTTATGTGTCAGACGCCTGGAAATTCAGCATTTTACTTAGTGTTGCAGGGATCAAACCTACATATGACCAGTCCTCGTTTCTCTATCTCAGTCTAAATGTGCTCAGATTAAAACACTCTTTTTTATGTAGTTATGAAAGTCTGAAGACCAAGCTAAAGGTACGTTGCTTTTTTATGAGAAAAATAAACATCTGCAAAATAAAATGCAACAGATGACAGTGACTATGCAGTGCATTAGAGCAGAAAGGGCTTCATTAGGACATTTTGTGCATGGCATTGTGAAACCATTTGAGTCCTGAGGATAACATATTACTGTCAGGCATCATCAGAACTGATTTGTTGGCAAAGAGAAAATCTTGAACCTAATAGGCTGTTTATGGACAAATGTCATGACTATAACACTAACCTGTGTGTGAGAGTGAGAAGGACGCAGTGACAGAATTATGAACTGTTTTGTATGAGATACTTTATGTATAACCAAACATGTCACATTTCTATTTCAAATAAAAATGTTTCATTACTAGCTAGTATTTTTCTGTTTCATCAGAGGCTGAAGTTGAGATGAGTTGCTGTTTAAATTCAGATCTGCTCTAACTGATGATTAACAGCTGAGCATTAATTCAACTAAAAGACAAAAAAGGAAGAAACTTTTTAATTTCTCGAAGTTACAATTATAACACATTGTCCAACAGAGTCTGTAAAATGTTTACATGGACTTCCTTTTTAATCTCAAGGGGACATTTCTATATGATTAAAATCATCACACATAAATCACTAAATCAGAACAAGATAAAAAACAAATAGTTATAGTCAGTGTTGGTTTTAGCCATTCTGTTAGTGTGACCTCGTACAAGAAACTTATTGATCACTAAAAATTCATCTTCAGAAAACATCCTGTAGTTACTGCACCTCTGCTCACAGTAGTTCAGATTGCGTTTGGACTAGATGGTGATCTGACTGCACCAAATCATTAACCTAATGATTGTTAAACTTCCACTGAGTTTACTTGTAAACTTGTCTACTCAAGCTGACACAACTCAGCAGTGTCTCCGTTAACAAGAAGACCCAGTCCAACGTAGAGCGGCTCAGTGAACGTGGTCTGGACTCTGTGGAGGAGAGTCATGGTTTCAGAGACACTGTAGAAGGACAGAATACCTGCGCTGTGATCCAGGTACACTCCTATTGTGGAGGATAGGTGAGCGGAGGCGGGAGCTAAGATGTTGTTGTGTCTAAATGTGTATCTGTTGTTAAAACGAAGTGCCCAAGACTTGGCGCTGTATCCGAACATATGGGTATTCATGTCCCCTGATCGGCTGATGGTCTTGTAAGTGACTGCTACTTCAACGTTCCCGCTCATCTCCACTTCCCAGTAACAACGTCCAGTCAGTCCGTCTTTACTCAGGACCTGAAATACATGAGTTACTCTGTCTGGATGTTCAGGATGTGGCTTGTCTGTTATATTGCATGTTAATTTTCTGTTCCCCTTTGATAAAACCAAATTTTTGTTTGCAGTCTTTGGATCCAGTGTGACTTGACATGAATATTTTAGGAAGTCTGCTCTGTTCTTAACCTCTACTGGTGACCACTTCTCACTAAGGACAGCCACCATTTTCTCTCTGACCTCTGACGCAGCTGCTGTCACATCCTCAAAGTATCTCAGAGGACGGATGTCGATGCTGGATGAGTGTGTAGACTGACTGAGTGCTGACACTGAGGGGTAGTTGAGTAGAAACTGGGTGGGATCCTCTGTGTGTGAGAGCTGCTCCAGACCAGCATCTTTCCTCTTCAGCTCAGTGATCTCCTGCTCCAGCTTCTGCTGAAGCTCTTTGACTCGACTCACTTCAGTTTCCTGCTGGGATCTGATCTGCTTCTTCACATCAGAACGGCTTTTCAACAGGAGACGGATTAGCCGAGTGAAGATCTTCTCATTGTGCTCCACTGCTTTACCAGCAGAGCGACTGATGGCCTCCACCTCCAGCTGAAACACCTTCACATCTTTCTCTCTGTCCTGGATTCTCTGCTGGATTTGTTGTCGACTCCCCTCGAGCTCCCTCTGCTTCTCATTCCTTTCTGCTGTAGCTGAGACTGTGTTGTGGCCTTTATGTTCATCCACAGAGCTGCATCATAGTGAGGCTGCAGGTGTTTCCCACAGTAAGAGGCTCGACAATCTAAACCGGACTTGAGGGCTTTCAGTTTCCTCCCAGTCCAGACATCACAGGCCACATCTTCAGCTCCAGCATAGCAGTGATCAGCAGCAGCAGCTTTGAGTCCAGTCTTCTTCAGCTTCTCCACTAAAGCTGCTAACATGGTGTTTATCATCAGGTCAGGCCTTGGCGTGAACATCGTCCTGCATTGAGGGCAGCTGTGGATGTCTTTCCGGTCTTCCTCATCCCAGTGGGTTTTAATACAGCTCATGCAGTAGTTGTGTCCACAGGAAATAGTCACCGGATCCTTCAGGAGATCCAGACAGATTGAACAGCTGATTTTCACCCTGTCTACCTGGTTTCTTTGCTGCGCCATTTCACCTCTCACAACAGTGAATGACTGACTTTAACTTTCCTTGAAGTGACGTACCTTTTCTTTCCTATATACACATGATCTGCAATAAAGTGACTTGTGCCTCTTGCTCAGCTTGTTGGTCACTCCCATCTCTGACCTTGCAGCTCTATGAAAGGGGATGAACCAGGAAATATACTGTGCCATCAGAGTTGGATTCTGAGAAGAGGGAGGGGTTCTGTCTTTGTTTCAAGGAAGAAGATGCAACAGTTTGATGCTTGGTGACATTTACAGCCCTTTTACACATTTACAGTCGGTCTATAGCTGTGTTCAGCTGTCCTTTCCACATTCACAGTGGAGGTTTTCAGTTTATATATAGTTTTATACTTCCTCTGTCTTTCTACCTGTCACCAGCAGTGTAAGCAAAAAGTCAGATCCTAAAAACCTTAAAACTGAACCTCAGAGTATCTAAAGTGAACATACAGTGAAGGTTTAGGGGTTTTCACGTAGTTTAGTAAAAGTAAACAAAAACACATTTGGTGGTGTTTATGATCTTTTCCATAGTTTTCTGAGTCTAAAGACAAAGTTAAAGGTACTTGGATTAGTATGGAAAAAATAGTTGCTGAACAAATGACAGCATCCACATGACCGTGACCGTGACTGTGCACTGTATAAAAGTTAATGTTTCATTGACTGTTACTTTTCCATTTAATTTTTCATGGCTTTATGAGATCATTTGAGTCCTGAGGAACAGTAAGTGAGGAAAACAGATCTATATTCACCACCATCACCTTTTCCTCTTTTCTGAATTTTTATTTTATGTCTTTTGGGTGTGTATGTTGCACACACCCTGTGCATGACTGCCAAACTCATTAGCGGTCATGTAAAGATGCATCTTGTCAACCACTCAGATTTATGATCACCAATGGAAACAACATAACCCCTGTCTTCAACCTGAACCATTTGAGGACTGTACCTGATAATCCCACCCACCTTTCCAGTCTGTCAAGACAGATTTTATGGTCCACAGTGTCAAAAGCTGCTATGATGTCATCAAAAGCCAGACTGAAATCTGTCCAGAAGGCTGTTTATAAAGCTGTTCAGCTGAATCAAAGCCGCTTTGTCAGTAACTTCTCCACTGAAAGAAGATTAGAGAAGGCCTGTAACTGGCTAACAATGCAGGATATAGGCTGCTTTTCTTTGGAAGGGGTTTAACTCTAGTTTTCAGCAATTTTGGTAAAGTCCCAGACAGGATCCAAGTGGTTAACGGTTTTCAGAACATCCATTTATAAGTGATTGAAAACATTTCTGAAGAAGCTGGTTGACGGTGTCCAAACAGCAGGTGGATGAATTTAGGGTCTAAACTACATCCTCTAGTGCTTTAGCACCAATAGCGCTGAGTGTTGACACTCTAACCGGATTGTTCCTGTGTGGCTGCAGTGGTGGTCGCATTGTTTGACATCGAGGAATTTATGGTCAGTCTGATGTTTTTGATTTTTTTATTAACTAAAACAATAATGCAAACCCATTACACTTTAAGATAAGAAATCAGGCTAACTGTGCTGGGGCATGAGTTAGTCTCTTGACAGTGGCAAACAAAATGAGAATTATTGATATTCCTGTTGATGACGTTCGAAAGAAAGGTTCGTCTGGCCTTATTTACTTCAGAGTTGTGTAGGGTATGGTTCTTGTTACCATGCTAACTCTGAGAGACGAGACAGTCCAAGTAACTTCAAAACAGTGCTGATTTATTGAAAGGATCACAGGTAAAATTAACATTACACGCTCAGATATCTTGCACCTCCAAACTGCTCGCAGGCAGATGTAAGATGAAAGCCCCTGAACCCACCAGGCCTATACATTATATCCCCTCGGTTGGGCTAGCCCCATACTACACAGAAACGTCAACCAAGACGTCTCTGTTACCAGCTTTGCAGCTGGTCATAGCAGTAGTCAAAACATGAAGCAAATCAATGTGTGTGTGTCTGTTGATTAAGTGGTGTGTAACTAAAAACATTCTCACACGACCTCTAGTGACATGTCGTGACTTAAACATAAGAACATATTATGGCTAAGGCTACAGTTATACACATCATAATAATAATATTAAACACCCTGTCTGCTGACAGTCATCAACTCTTCTCTCTAGTTATCCTTGACCAGATGTACCCTGTAGAAACTCATAAGCATGACTAAGCATTTAACAGTCTAACTAGACATCCTATCTCCACTAAACATTTCTAATACATAAAGTATCTATCCAATTTCTATCTGACTAAAAATACCTAACAGTTGTAAATACGAAACCTCTCTGAACATCTCATGAATCTGAAAATTATTTTTCCTCCATTTGTGCTCAGCTTTCCGGCGCTTGTTTTCTGACTTGTGACATCTGCACTGTCTCTCCATGGTGCTTTTTGCTTGCCGGAGATGTTTTATCTTCTCAGGTGCAGTGGTGTCGGTAAGTTCCAGAGTTTTACAGCTAAAATGATCAAGAAGTGCATCAACACAGTGTGATGTTAGGCTTACTGACAGACATGGCTCCTGATAAGATGGAAATAGTATGATCATTTAAATACAGTTTCTTACAGGCTGCACCAAATCTTTAACAGGTTTAACAGTTACTGAAGTGATTCATTATTGATTTTTTCCATTGCCTGTTTTTGTAAATCTATGTGCTTGAGCTCACACAACTCAGCAGTGTCCCCGTTAAGGCCACAAATACCCAGTCCAGCGTAGAGTGGCTCAGTGAATGTGGTCTGGACTCTGTGGAGGAGAGTCATGGTGCGTGGAGGAGAGACGCTGTAGAAACACAGAACACCTGCACTGTGATCCAGGTACACCCCAAGTCTGCAGGATGGAAGGCCTGAGATGGGAGCGCTGATCTTGTTATGTATAAATGTACAACAGTTGCTGCAGTGTAATACCCAAGACTTGTCATTGTATCCAAAAACATCTGTATTGAAGTCCCCTGATCGGCTGATGCTCTTGTAAGCGACTGCTGTTGTAACATACCCGCTCATCTCCACCTCCCAGTAACAACGTCCAGTCAGGCCATCTTTACTCAGGACCTGAGTTACATCACTGAACCTGTCTGGATGTTCAGGGTATGGTTTATATTTATCATTACATGTTATGCTTCTGTTCCCCTTTGATAAAACCAGATAATTGTTTGCTGTGTTTGGATCCAGTGTGACTTGGCATAAATATTGTAGAAAGTCCGCTCTGGTCTTGTGCTCTGTCTGTGTCCATGTCTCACTAAGAACGGCCACCATATTATTTCTGACCTCTGACACAGCTGCTGTCACATCCTCAAAGTACATCTGGTGACTGACGTTGGCACTGGTAGAACCTGTAGACTGACTGAGTGCTGACACTGAGGGGTAGTTGAGTAGAAACTGGGTGGGATCCTCTGTGTGTGAGAGCTGCTCCAGACCAGCGTCTTTCCTCTTCAGCTCAGTGATCTCCTGCTCCAGCTTCTGCTGAAGCTCTTTGACTCGACTCACTTCAGTTTCCTGCTGGGATCTGATCTGCTGCTTCACATCAGAACGTCTTTTCTCCAGGAGACGGATCAGCTCAGTGAAGACGTCCTCACTGTGCCCCACTGCTTTATCAGCAGAGCGACTGATGGCCTCCACCTCCTGCTGCAGACACTTCACGCCATTATGCTGTCCTGGATTCTCTGCTGGGTTTGTTGTCGACTCCCCTCGAGCTCTCTTTGCCTCTCAGTCCTTTCTGCTGCAGCCGAAACTGTGTCATGGCTTTTATGTTCATCCTCAGTACAGAGATAACAGATACACCGCTGATCAGTGCGGCAGAACATCTTCATCACCTCATCATGA
>NW_018128414.1:71062-83424 GCF_001952655.1 Monopterus albus
GGCGTGAACATCGTCCTGCATTGAGGGCAGCTGTGGATGTCTTTCCGGTCTTCCTCATCCCAGTGGGTTTTAATACAGCTCATGCAGTAGTTGTGTCCACAGGAAATAGTCACCGGATCCTTCAGGAGATCCAGACAGATTGAACAGCTGATTTTCACCCTGTCTACCTGGTTTCTTTGCTGCGCCATTTCACCTCTCACAGCAGAGAGTGTCATTCACTTTCCTCACAGCAGATAAAGCTGTCAAACAGGTACGCTGACATTCTTGTCTTCTACATTTACACACTGATCTGCATTAAAGTGGCTTGTTCCTCTTGCACTTCACAGCTTGTTGGTTACACCCATCTCTGACTTGTAGCTCTATGAAAGGGGATGAGCCAGGAAATGAACTGTGCCATCAGAGGGAGGCCTCCTTGTTTGAGAAGAGGGAGGGGTTCTAGGGGTACTTTAGTAGCACGTTGAGCTGCAGCTTACAGATTTAAAGTGTTCATTTTTGGTTGATGTATTGACCTCTTAGCATGATTTGATACACGCCTGTAAATATGTCAAAGTATTCGTGTGAGTGGCTGAGATTGTTCATTGTTAGTGTTTTCAGCTAGTAATAGCCTTGTAGCGGTGAAATGATACAACAATTCACAATACGATATTCCCTTGATAAAAGATTCACAATACGATTTTTTTTCACAATGTAAAAAAAAAATTTGAGAAAAAAAATATGAAAAACTGTTCCTTACTAGATAATAAAACATTTTCTTTTGTATAATGTACATAAAAGATAATGCAGCAATCAGTAGTGGATGTTTTATGAAATAAAATAGCATCGCAACAGCTGGATCAGTGTTATAGTATACTGTAGTTGATTTCCCTGAAATGTGCTGATGGAAAAGTAGAACATCTTGCAAAATGGATGCCTCTAATAAAGGACCATTGCATCCAAATGGTGTTGGAGAAAATACCCTTAGTTCCTTCACATAGGACAAGCTGTAAATATCGTCTCTTTCCCATCAATGTTTGCTGTTTGTTCACTATTACTGGTAGTTCTAAATAAGATGTAATTTATGAGCAGGAGGTACAGTTTATCAACGTCACAGGAAGTCAACAGCACCAACATCACAGCAGGTTAACGTGATGCCACTGCATTTGTTTTATTTTCACAGATGAATGCATCTTTTCTTGGTACAAATCAGGGGTTTTGTTTTCTCCAAACGCCCACGCCCTGATTCCAACAAACATACATGTTTTATAACAACACACATCACATTACAGATCATTGTTAGCATTACAGCATGTCTACAACATGTTCTCACTTCTCCTTATACTTCAACACAGGACCAGTTTTCCTAAAGGCATCTTGCAATGAAACACAGACATCCAACCGCTTAACTTTAATTTAGGGCTTAAAACGCTCACAGTGTTTTTGATTAGCTGATGAACTGCAAAGAAATAAAACCGTTTTTTTTTTCTTCTGGTTTTTAGCTACCAGGTTCAACATTGCAGGGTTCATTCTTGGCATTCCAGAAACCAAATCATCTTTAAAATGAAATAATTTAAGAACCTTATGTCCTAAACAATTCAATACAAATCCTCAAGCTATTCATACGTTACAGTTTAGCTGATTGAATTCACTGCAAATCAACTCGGATTCCTTTTAGGAAAACCAGCCCAGTTTGGTTCAAAATTGTCATTCGTTCACGGCACGTAAAAAAGAAAGAAAGAAAAAGAAACGGTTCCTGTTTAAAATGATGTGAAGTGACCACACACACTCAGACACACACTGCTTTTGATAAAAACACAAAGGGTCTCATAGCTGCAGCTGCCCCGGGTCGAACCACGCTGAACTCCACTCAGCTACTTTGAGTTGCAACAGTTGAACCACACTGACTCTCAGTAAATACTTATTTAACTTGATCAACCTGTGAGTTAAAGCTGCGTTCAAGTCCCAGACAAAGAATAGTATGTTTTATGTGAAAACACCAAGACTTTATTTTTCCGGTCTTGTCTTTTGTTCATTCACTGACAACATGGATGATAACAAGAGCTTCTTTTTACTGGGACGTGAATGCAGCACAACACAGTGAAAGACTGCAACAGCAGTGTGCGAAAAGGAAAGCAAATGGCAGTTACATGTTACTAAAATCAGTTAAAGTTAGTCAACTGATATGTTTACAAGCTGCATTCAAGGAAAACCAAGGCTTGACTTGACTCTTCTGGTGTTACAATGCATTTTTTAATTGGTAAACCTTGCATGCAACAAAAATAAGAGGTTTATTGCTACTGCAGCTAAAAGATATGGTACTTTAACATTACTGGGGATAGTATCATCACATCAACACAAAAGTCAGCTGAACCGAAAAGATTTCAGCTGCTTGTTGACCCAGGTGTGGCTGCACTGCTAACAATATCAGCTGAAGGCTCCTTATGGTTTAAAGCAAAGGGACAAGAATTAAGACGACTGGGTTCGTAGCAGGCATCGAAGGTCAGAGGCTTAGACACTGATTACAAGAGTTTGACTGCTGCTCAAGTTCTTCTCCAGGTACTTCGGTAGTAATAGCGTTAGCTTGTTGGCAACAAATTAAATACTTTATTAGTGTTAGCAATGAGAATGCCATAAGTTTTTAATAATGAATAGTGTCAGTACAGAGAGTTCAAGATGATTCATTATCTGCTCTAAAGCCGCAAGCATGGTACAAGATAAAAATACTGATTTTGACCATGAACACATTTGATTCTTGCAACTGAAATCTGAACGAGCAGGTACTCGTAGTAAATTTGAAAGCTGAATCATCTCGAACACTGCAGCAGCTTCAACAGCGCATCATGTCAAACTCTTAATCAGTGGAAAGTCAAGGTCGTGTTAAGGTTGTGGTAAGGTCGGAACACTGCATTAGCTCAATACATTTATCCAGATGATGACTGACACTTCAAGTTTTTAAAAAGCTGACCCCCTTTTCTTAATGCAGACAAAAAACACACACCATACTTAAGTTAAAACCTTACACTGGTGAAATTACTCACTTATTTACACACACACCTTTCCTTCATCCTCAGTGATTTTTATAACTAGAGAAATTGACAGACAACATTATGGATGGAGTGATATGATTGGTGGACCAACCACTATGTCACAGACACATGACCACGTAAAGAAAGAGATCCATCACTGTCCAGTCTTTTGTTGAAGCATCTGCTACCAAATCTATCAGGACCTCGACTTTAAGGTAAGAACACTTCCATTACAGTTTGTCAGCACCATTCTGAAACCTTGCTTCTCATGTTTTTCTTTTGAACAAGTTGCTAGCTACTGAAAATATATTTTAAATGACAAAATGTACCCATGTCAATGTGTGAAATCTTTATTCAAGATATGAAGTCTCTTTGGGAAAAACAAGGTTTCTGCCAGAGCGCTGACACACTGTCTGTAATGGGGTGGTTTATTTTTACTGTAGTATTTCCCCCCCCCCAAACTACTACTGTTTCTCTACTTCACAACCACAACTGACTCACACAGACAAACAGAGCTAATATTTACAGTATTTACAGGCTGTTTTATCTTCCAAACTGCAGGTGGTAGGAGAGGCAGGGAGCTTCGGGGCTTGGACTGGAACATGTCATTTAGCTCAGTTATACTTAAGGTTGAAAAGTTGTCTGAGTTATTTGTGAAATTGTGACGTTTGGAAGTCACTCAGTTAATCTGAGATGCAGTCAAAGCTGGGGAGTAGATGAAGGACAGTGTGTTTATGCAGTAAGGCTTATTGTTTTCAGTTTTTATTTTTTGAAATTAAATCTTTATTTAGAATATTTTAAAAAGGTTAAGCTAAGAATAAGGTTTCAAAAATCCATGCTACCAAAGTCCAAGCGGAAATTAGGTTTTAAACTGTTTCAATGTACAGGAGCATGAAAAGGTACAAGGTATTCAACAGTTTGGAACATACTTATTCCCCTTTTTTCTGAGTTTAATAAAATTAAATTCTAGGAGGTGATTAGCCTAGCTAACCACTGTTATGACAGTGTTTCCACAAAGCTCAGTTTTGCCTGTACACGCCAGCGATTTCAGATTTATGTACTCCAGAGGGAAAAACACTTTTTAGTTTGGATGAACAGCCAAGCTAAGAGAAAGGTGTATTTACAGATTTACCCAGCTTAATGTAGACCTAGTCTTAGACATGCTGGAAGGAGTATTATTGTTCTAGGGACTGAGCCAGGCTATCTGTTTCATTGTCTTTAGTCTTTAGGCCCAGAAAACAGTAACTTTTTCATCTGGACTAGAACTTACTGTAAATGGGTCTACTCCTTTTCTGAGACCTGGATATAGTTTGCTTTAAATTGGTTAAAACTGAAAACAGTGAGCCTTTTGTAGAGTCAATAAAAATAGTAGAACCTATGGAGGAAAGAGCGGGGATTTCAGAGGAAGTGGATTTTATCAGCAGCGTAAACAGGCACAGTACTGAGATATCTCCTTGGAATGGTGGGCGCCAAGTAGAAGAAATGCTAAACATCCTTCAGGCCAGCGGAAGGAAAGCTGGAGGGTAAAGGCAGGAGAAATGGGACGTTTCCCAGAATAAATGGAAGACATCTTAGTCGCCAAGTGGCAAGGACTACAGAGAAAATAATCCCTAAGCCAGTGAAAATGTTTGTAGTGAATCAGTATTTATACCCCTATGAAAGTGGTTTAAGGCCTTTTCACAGCCTTAGTTAAGTGTCATTCAGATCAGACTTAAGAGCTACTTCCACAAAATGGTCCAGTTCCATGAAGTGCTAGGTGATCAAACAGGGACATGTCCTTCATGGTGTTCCAGTGCAGATATGGTAAATGTCATTCAAGCAGCAGTGAGGTGACTTCAGTAGTGTCTAGCCAAAAAGAGAATGTAAACACTTTCTAGAACAGCAGCAGAGACTGGTCTTCTTAAAGTCTTCAGTAGATTAAATACCACGCGGTCTAGACCAGACCAGGTGAGGACTGTTTCCAGGGGTTACCATGGATATAACATTGGAGAACTTTGTGTTCCAGTGGATCAAACGAGACATGTTTGGATTCCAGTAAATGAGGGAAGGGGTAGAACCCGTACAGTTCTTGACCATGGGTGAGGGAACATGTTTTGCTTCTACTTAATAAAGGGGAGCACATTCCAGACCAGAGATGTGGGAACCTATTTGCTTTCCACTTAATAAAACCTGATGTTCTCTTGACCAGACTTTAGGGAGCTGGTTAAGCCTTCCATCTGATTAAGACCACATTCAATCTTCTGTGGTTTTCAGTTAATGAAAGCAGACAAATTCTAGACCAGAACTGAGGGAACTTGGTTGATTTCCAGTAGATAAAACAGGTTTAGTTCTAAGCCAGGGTTGTTGCTTGGTTAAAGATCAAGAAGGATGTGGTCTACACCAATGATGACGAACCTTGTTTGGTTTTCCGGTGGTCCTAGACCAGATTGCGATTTCCAGTGGATGAAATAGGTTCCTGACTAGATCAAAGTAAACTTGATCTGAGGGAACTTGTTCAGTTTTCAGTAAATGAATGGTGATGTGCTTTAGATTAGAAGTGAGGGAACTGGTCTGGTGTCCAGTAGAAGAAACAGGGAATTTTTCTAAACCACAGGTTGGTAAAATTTTAGCATGCCACATGAACTTGTTTGGTTTCCAGTTGAAAAAAGGGGACATCTGGGGTTCATGTTCTAGACTGGAGGAGAGGACGCTGTTTGGGTGTCCAGTAGATCAAAAACAGTAGTGTTATGTTTGGTTCGCAGTCGATAAAGGGGGGTGTGTTTTAGACCAGAGGTGAGGGATCTTGTATGGTTTCCAGTACTGGTGATTCTTGTTCTGGTTCCACTGTCTGGTCTTCAGTGCTGCTCACAGTGTTGCAGTCTATGGGAGCCTCGTCCTAACAAACACAGGAATCAATAACACGATTTAGTTTGAAAGTGAGTCCTCGGATCACCTTCATGCAGTTGTGTGGTAATAAAGAGGTGAGCTATAAAACTCCTTTATAATCCGTCTGTGTTTAGTATTTGTATTTATATGGATTTGTGTGCATGCGCTCTTACAGTCACCCAGGGGTGCGACAGGACCTCCTCGGCGGTGAAACGAGCATCCACATTCACCTGCAGCATCTGACTAATCAGCATCTGAGGAACAGGTAATGTGACTGTTAACAGCATGAAGTAAACTGTGAAATGTTTGTGTAAACATAGAAAATTCTGGTACTTAATATTGTGTGATTTGACCCTTTTATATAGTAAAATAAGTGTAGTTTCAGTTGCATTTGGACGGGATTTATGTCTCTGAGGCAGGTGGGGTCATTTTAAAATCACCTGCACCAGTCAGCAACTTTTATGTAATTTTCACCCAACAGCACTGTTTGCTTCATTAGACTTAAACTGTCGGTAGTTTGTTTTCTAGCTGACTGGAAGCCTTGATGTCAGACACTGGTACCTTGGCTGGGAGGCTGATGGTGTCCCAGTCTGGAGATGGAAACTCCAGCTTCCCTCTGAGGATCTGATCGAACAGCTCCTCCTGGACATTATTCTCACTGAAAAGGAGGAAGCTATTACTGACAACGTGATATCGATAGCCATTAGAATAAAAACAAAATATCTAATATAATAAAGGCACTGAATGATTGAACAAATGAAAGTTCACGCTTTCTCATGAAAATGAATGGGAAACTTTTGGTTGGTTGCATCGGTTGGAAACGTTGCATTCACTTACCTTCTAAATGGAGGAAATCCACACAGCAGGATGTAGGTGATGACTCCCGCTGCCCAGATATCCACCTTTAGACCATAGCTGCACACACGACAGTTTAAATCAAGTGTCACTGTACTTCTTTTTCAACCAACTAAAAATCCAGAATCACTTTTGAATTTCAGTTTTGTCTCTCACCCGGTCTCGGCAATGATCTCCGGGGCCACGTACGTCGGCGTGCCACAGACGGTGTACAGCGGTCCCTCCACCACCGTCGCCAAACCAAAGTCACCCAGCTTCAGAGACTTAGTGCCATCCGGGTACTCGCATACCTGCAACACAGAGAGACCAGTACTTCAGGTCCTTCAAAAATACACACAAATACTCACAGGTACTGCTTGACAGAGACATCTGGTGCAGAATGGATGATAGTAATATTTTATAAAGAAATAAGATGAACATGCTATATCGCCTACATCAATACAAATATAATAAAATACAGTATGTAAAATAAGCACCATCTAAATCTGTGCTCGGTAGTTCATCGATGCTGCCTGCACCTACAGCGGTTTAAACTACAGTAACAGAGTAAATTTACACCAGTTGAAGTTTCTACAGGTAATCTTACATATTTGTAAAGTCCAGAATGAGACCGAGAGATTTTACTAGAAAATAAACTGGTTTGCTGCCTACAAACTGAAAATCTCAAGTTTACACTGCCACCATGTAACATGTACTTTGTTTTTGCACTGTAGTCTGTATACACTGTGTACTTGTGTGTACCAGTAGGTTCTCCGGTTTGATGTCTCGGTGGACGATGTTCATCCGGTGCAGGTATTTGATGGCTCCGGCCAGGTTGAACACCATGGCGCTGGCATCACGCTCGCTGTACTTTGTGGAGGAGGTGATGGCATCGAACAGGTCACCGCCCTGATGGAGGGAGAGGCATGAAAATAGTAACTTTCCACGTTTTTAGTGTTTCTAAAGTTTCTTAGCTGCAGTGGCCAGAAGACGAGGAGGAGGAGGAGGAGGAGGAGGAGGTGAAGATGAAGCACCTTAACGAGCTCCATGACCAGAAACAGCTGAGTGGGTGTTTCATCCACCTCGATTAACTGGATGATGCTCGGATGTCGAACCCTCCGCAGCACGGCCACCTCGTTCTCTATCAGATGCTCCTGTCCACACACACGTCCGAGTCAGTGAGTTACACATAAGAACTGTTATTAAACTGCTGTCATTTGTTCTGCTTTTGTGCATTTTTGTTGCTGCCACATGTTGTAAAGCCATGTTACCTTCCCACTGCAGCGAGCTTTGTCAATGATCTTCAGGGCATACTCCTGCCCTGTCGACCTGTCAATCGAAACAGCAGTTGGACAGTAAAGACGGAAATCTAACATAATTCATAACTGTATGAAAGTAACTCAGGAGGCAACAAGTGATGATTAATCATTTAGTTTGTGCATCTACATCTGTGAAGTCTGGGTGATGTGTGCTGTAAATAAACTGAAGTTAAAGTGAACAAGAAGTCACTTTAAAGAACTCATCAAGTCCCCAGAGCCTGAGACAAAGTCTTCAGATTGGTTGTTTGGTCTGAACAACAGTCCAAAAATACAAAGTTTAGAATGATATAAAACGGAGAAAAGCAGCAAATCTTTACAAACGAGGAGCTGGAATGAACAAATGTTTTGGGTTGATAAATGTCTTAAAGCTTTATGTCACTGATCAGAGATTAATCTTCTGACTCAGCTGTAAAAAAATAATGCAAATCAAGTTGAATATTTAATTTTTGAAGGAACCGCCCTGATCTGATTTGCTATTTCACAATAAACATGTCCTAATAAACCCACGGAAGTGGAAGCCAATTTAGGTTTTTGTTATTGACATGAGTGGACAGACATCAGGGAGCGTGGTAAGACGTTTACATTGACAGTTAATCTTATGTTGCTTTTTTATTATTGTTGTTTAAGTTACTGTTTTATTGTCTTGATCCTTGAGTCCTCTTAGTACACTTCCACACCTGTGTTTTAGACTTAAACAGTATCTTTGTTCACCTCTCCACACACTCCTTCACCACGGCAAAGTTTCCATCTCCGATCACTTTCCCGACTTTGTACTTATCATTGATGATGGAGGAAGAAACTGATCGATTTCCGTTCACTGTGAAGAGAAGAAGATATTTTTAGTCTTTGCTAGAATGACTTGACTCAGAGTTGAACACATGACTTCTATGTAACAAATCTGCTTTCTTGAAAATGTCTGCTGTGAAAATTCACCGTCTCCGGCTTGAACCCAGAAACTCAAAGGTTTTCTGTCACTTTTCACACTTGGAGCCTCTGAGTCTTTTCTGCATCACAGGTCTTCAGTCTTTACTTGATGTGTTGACTTTCAAGCACTTGTGGGACGTCTGAGCATAAACTGGGACTAACCCTTAGTGCCAGATGTAAACTGTATTATATATCAAAGAACTTGCTGACATTTCAGGATCCTTTAATCCAGAGGTTTAAAATGTGAACAGCACTAAATCAGTTTTATTTCAGAGCTGTTTTGATCATAACCTTCAATGTTGTTTTAAAATATTTCTGACCAACTCAGTGAGAGTTAAATTTCAAAGTCATGTTTTTACCCTCAGGCACAACAGATTTTAGGCCCTGATACAAATGCACATGGACTTAAGACTGTCAAAATGTGGGCACGTCCACACCTTCAACGGTGTCGTCGTCCAGCTGCTCAGCCTCTCCATTTACATCTGTGGAGGAAGCTCGACGAGGAGACATCTGAAGAGATAGACAGGACAAGATGACGACAGAGTGGCTTCAACAAAGAAAACGTCTTCTTTAGTTGAGATCCAAATGTTACTGCAAACAAAACTTAATCAATGAAATAATCAATCAATCTGACCTTGAAACTGCGTCGTGTCCCAGGGCTGGTGGGGGAGGGGCTGGACCTGGACGATTTTCCAGCTGACTGTGATCCCAAGCCCTCATTGGCTAAATGCAAGAGAAAGGAGCCATCTGATTGGTCAAAGTAATCAGGTAATTCTACCAGCTTGGTGCAAAATTTGTCTGAGAATCTTAACATTTTTACGTTTCCGTCAGGATCACATCAATACAGATACAAGACAGATGTCGGCACTTCCGTGGATACTTTGCAAACAGGAAATACTAAAAGCATATTCTGCATACATTATTTATGCCAGTTTGAAAAAATGTAAACAAACAAGGCTAGATATGTAGTACACTGCCGAGTGTGCCAGCAGTCAGCCATGTTTCAGATGCCTACCTGGTGCACTGGTACGGTGTACCAGGTAGGCACTGGTACTGGTAATTGTCTAAAATGTAAATTAACATGAAACTAAGATTAATCTGATTATACTTGGTGGTGACAGAAAACATCCTGTGAGGGTCACAGGTTTAAAGCCCGAACAGCCAACGGCAGGTAGTTGTGTAAATGACAGGAATGTAAATCATCTTTGTTGTCACACCTGGGCCAGGTGACTTTGTTCTGGACAGGCCTTTGGGCGGAGTCTTGGAGGAGGAGAAGCCGGAGCTACTGGGAGTTTTAGGAGTTGTAGTTTTCTGAGGAGGAGCAGAGCGAGATGCTTTGGTCCTGCACTCTGGACAGAGAATGACACAGAGATATAAATACATTTATTTTCATCAGAAGATGCAGTTTGAGTTAGTGATGTCAAAGATAAGGTCTGTGCTACTGGGTATTTTTGTTTTTGTCCACAAATCCCATGAAAGTGTTAGCCTGTCTCTCAAGGTCCCCCCACCCCATCTGTGGTTATAAATCATAAAATAAACACCTCACACATATCTAATTTCATACTTTAAAAAGACGCAGGAATTTCATAAAACTGTCGGTACCTGTGGTTTTTAGCAAACTTGATCCAAAAAGAAATAATGAATTTGTACATTTATCACCTAAACCAACAGTGAATACATGTTTAGAGCCACAGAAACGAGTCAGTCTAAAAAAAAAGCCCAATTATTATAATTGATTCAAGCGTTGAAGGTAATTTTTAAGCAAAAATGCTCAAAAATACAATAGTTCCAAGTTTTCAGATGTGAGAATTTGCTGCTTTTCTTTCTCTTAATTAAAGCAAAACAAATATGTTTGGGTTTTAGATGGAGAAGAGAATCTCAACATAATCTCATGTGTTTTAGGAAATTTTTCTCTTTTCTTCATTTCTTCCAGCTTGGGTTGGATGTACATTTTGTGCCTTTTTGTTTTGACATTTTACAGATCAAGCGGTTAGTTGTTGCAGCCCTTAAAGTATTAAAATTATGTCTCTCACCGCTAACAAAGGCCTGTGTTTTGCTGCTGTGTGTGAGCACGAAGTCGTCCTGAGCGTAGCGAAACTTCTCTGGTCCACAGGCCAAGAACACATCGTCATCCCCGAAGAAGTCCTGCAGACAAGTGAGCTACACAGACACACACTGATTCATCAGACTTTTGGAAACAGTGCAGTAGCAGACGTGTCGGTGTGAGTGTGACGGAGCAGACGACAGCTGGGAGATGTGGGAGATGAACGGGTGCAGTGGCCTTGAGTTTAAGAGAAGTGAATTTCAAGGCTATGCAGCTGCTAGCAAGAGACTGGCTGCCACACGTGCACAAATGTCCTCCTCTGTCCCATCGACATCACTTTCCCCTGTTTTATTTTATACACAACAGATCCAGGGTCTCACAGTTTGTGTATATGTGTGCATCTGTGTGTGTGCGCAGTGAGGGGTTGTTACTGAACTGCTGGTTGCCACGGGAACCACACCACAGTGTCAATGGGTGCGTGATAAGGTTTGTGTGTTGCTGCACAGACTGAAAGGGTGTAGGATGAACACACACACTGGCCTTGTTTCATTCAGGCCGAGTAAAAACAGTGAAGCCATCTGAGACTGACAGAATAAAAGCCTTCAATATGATGCACTGCCTTCAAAATAAAAGCCTTAATTAAAAGAAAACGAATGTGTAACCTCACAGTGGGTGTGTTACAAATTACCCAGTCGGTGTGTGTGTAAATCCTCGGCAGAATCAAAGCCAAACGTGTGTAAGCAAGAGGACGACACTAGTGTGAAAGCTAAACAGTACATCGCTCATCTGGACTTGATTTAGTTTGCAGCAAGAGATTGCACAACAGGAACTGGTAATGTGTCGTACATGTCTGGCATAAGCCCCGTTTCCATAAAAGAAAGGTTCCCTGGGAACAGGAACCTTTTGTAGAACATAGTTTCTCTACCTGCGTTTCCACTGGAGGAACCGGGGTCTGTATAGTTCTACCCTCCAAAAAACTCCCGCATAGTTTATCTACCTGAGTTTCCACTGGAGGAACAGGGGTCTGTATAGTTCCAGGGTATAGTTCTACCCTCCAAAAAACTCCCTAGTCAGGGGATAGTACATTCTGAAGGTCCAAGAACCAGTGGGCCGAGGCCTGTGGCGCTGAATGTTGCTGACTGGTCAAATACTGCACCACATTATAAACGCAGCATTAATCCTTCACACCCTGCTGCCGACCACTTCACTTCTGATATGCTAATTAGTTTAATCTTCATGAGGCTTCAGCCCTGCTGTGAAATGACAATGCACTTGAGGGTTTTTTACCCCAGCAACGTTCTAGGGTCGAAATGTACCAGGAACTTCCGGTGGAAACAAACCTTCAGGAAGCAACCACGTGATGCAGTCTCCTTC
>NW_018128414.1:83718-84256 GCF_001952655.1 Monopterus albus
TCAGCAGGATCCTGACCACCTTACGAGGTTTCACGCCGCTGCGGATCACCGTCACCAGCTTGGGCTTGATGAAGTCCTTGCTTTTCCGACCCTCGCGACATTCAGGACGATCTCTGGAGCTGGGGACGGTGCTCGCTGTCACCCCGGTGGATGTTGTGGTGGACCGGGTTGAGCTCGTCGTGGCTGTGCCGGCGCTGGCACCAGGTTTCCAGCTCGGGGTAGAGATCTTGGTGTAGTCGACCTTTCGGTAAGGCTCATTGGAGGCACACACGTAGCACTCACCTGAGCAGCAGAAGAGGAAGAGTTATAATCAGCTACATATCCAAAAAATAGAGTCAGTAATGACGGGTTTCCCACTTTGAATCTGGAACTTTAGGCCTTCATGTTGTTAGGTATTTTTAGTCAGATAGAAATTGGATAGATACTTTATGTATTAGAAATGTTTAGTGGAGATAGGATGTCTAGTTAGACTGTTAAATGCTTAGTCATGCTTATGAGTTTCTACAGGGTACATCTGGTCAAGGACAACTAGAGAGAA
>NW_018128414.1:88383-98131 GCF_001952655.1 Monopterus albus
CACACACCTTGACTTTTCCTCATGTTTTGGCTAACGTTATAGCCAGCTGCAAAGCTGGTGAGAGAGAGAGACGTCTCGGTTGACGTTTCTGTGGAGGAGGGGGCGAGCCAACTAAGTGATGATATTGTATAGCAATTCTTGGTTCGGGGTCTTTTCTGCTTCCGGGCTGCTTGGGCAGCCTGGGGGTTGGAAGATCTCTGGACTTGTAATGTTAATTCTTGCCTGTGACTCTTTGAATAAACCAGCACGGTTATCTTTTTTATATACTCAAGTGGTCTGAGTCGTCCCTCGGAGTTCCTGGTTTGAAAGAACCGGACGTGGCTTTATAATAGAATAAACCCTTTACTAACAATATGTATGTTTACTTAAGTGTACTTTTAAATGCAGACGTGTTACTTGTAATCGAGTACTGTAGTTTTACGCTGTTGACTTGTAAAGATTTTGAGTACACCTCTGCTTTAACTTGCATGGCTTTAACTTTGCTAAAATGTTATCATGTATACATGTTGCAGCAGCGTCATCATGACTACAAACCTGTTTCAGAAGCAAACGTAGCAACTTTTTAGTAGGGAAGTGGTCGTGATGGTCACTAACACAAACCAGTTTTGTTTCTGTAAAACAGCTTCACCCCAACCACAGCTGTTCACTAAAGAGGAAGAGGAAGAGGAACCAAGTCATGGAGAAAGAGGAAACATGGAGAAGAGGTAAAAGGAGAAAGAGGTCCATTCTCACTAATAAACAATCAGTTAACTGAAACAATAACTCCAGATCATTTCATGTCTGTTTTCACACTAATTCACAGATCTACTAAACTAATTTAATCTTCATTTGTACAAACTTACATTATAGTTTTGTTTCTTCCAATTTTGCATTATTTTGTTATGCACATTTAAATTTTTCTCATGTTTTCTATTATTGTTATTATTATTAGTGCTTCTTCCACAGTTTTGGTCTGTCTTGAATAGTAATACTTGCTGTGCTTCTGCTTCTGTTGCTACTTTAACACTATTACTCTACCCATAGTACTAATCATATTACTTCCTGTGTTACTTTCTAGACCCTGTAATCCCATACTACCAAGTCCATGGGCATAGCGAGGTGATAAGGAGGTAAATCTACAGACACCTTACAAATATTTTCATTAGCAGCCAATCTCCTCTTTATTCTTATGTCATTCATATTTCACTATAAAATGTCAGGAAATAGTGAAAAATGTCCATAAGTTGCCTAAACCCAAGGCCATGTCCTCACAGTGCTCGTTTTATCTGACCCACAGACCAAAACCCAAATACTTTCACTTCATATGTGACAAAGAAAGGGATGAACTCTCACATCTGAGAAGCTGGAACCAGTAGGCAAAGAGGGTTAATGTTTTTGTGTCAAGACATAACCTAATGAATAAATCATGATAAATGACTGTGATGGCTGAAGTCATAAATAATTCTCCTCTATTAATGAGCTAAATATTTTATTGAGCTGTTATAACAGTAATAAAACCGAATAAAGAATTAAGACATTTTCTGCATCATGTGATTTACTTTTGATTCTTTAAGTACATTTTGCTAATGATACTTCTGTAGTTTTGCTTCTGTGACAGTTTAGGAGCAGGAAGGAATTTTAAACAGGAAGGAAGTTAGACCAACTTAGTTCCTCCTGGTGTAGTTCTCTTTTATATTTACAACCTGTGGTTTCATGTCTTTTAGCAAACGTTGCCTTTCTGATCTGTTAAATGGTAAATGGACTGTATTTATATAGCGCTTTTATGCACTGGTCAAAGCACTTTACAACTGTATTTTAACCTCTTTCCAGCAATTTCTTATCATTTTGTGCAAATATTTGGATGTTTCTGTGTAAACTTTGACAAATGTAACACATACATCATCCAGTGGCACTGAATTGACATTAGGCAGCTATTTATTGTCTATTTCTGTTTGCTCATGTTTTCATACATTACACAGTTTTAGTCAATGTCTCTTCAGATGCACCGCTGTACATCTTCATAAGTTGGGATTGTTGGCAGTGGAAAAAGTTACTTTATAATTGATTATAAAACAAGCAAATTATTTCTTCACCAGTAAGAGGACATTTAATTACAGCTTATAAACCCTCTATAAATAAATGGTGCCTTGTCAGACATTTTTTTGATATTTATAAGTTCAGGATTTGACACTTCCTGGCTTTTTATTAAAATATGTATTGAGACTGAACGTTCATAACTTAAGCAGCTAAAATAAACCACTTATAGATGAATGAACTAAGCCAATTGTTTGAAAAGAAAAATATAGGAATTATCACTGGCACAAAGTGATCATCCTTTTTTCTAGAAGTAAATAGTTCATGAGGGAGGGAGGGAGATTTTCACTTGCTAGGACCAGCCAGGCCTCTGTACATATCAGGAGGTTTGATTGTTCTGTTACCTCCATGTCCCCAGGTCTGCACCTCTAACTGTCGAGTATTTCGAGTACTGAATGCAGGTCATGCTTGGATGAAGTGCTAGTACATAGTGGATGTAACCAATATGTACCTCAAACTACAGTACAAGCTAGCAGGAAGATGGTTGTCAACATGCATGCAGTGCATGACATTAAGCTGTCAGCTACATACAGCTGATAATTTAGGAAATCAGGAATTGTTTTTACCTATTACATCGTGACAAATATGCAGTACTGTATGTTATATCATGACAGTAGTAGAAAGAAGAAATGACCAAGAGACAATAAATGTATTGAAATCAAAATGCTAACAGGGGCTAAAAGCTGTGAAACCATCAACCAAACTCAGGCAACAGGACATAACAGCTGTGGTTGGTTCATGAGCAAATCATTTCGACATTCTTCAGTACAGGCTGTGGTTCAGCATGTATGGGACGTGTCGAGGGCTGAGACAGCAGCTGAGTTACTGAGCTAAATGTTTGTCACACAAGTGAGCTTGTAACACTGTTCATCTGCTACGCTTTTGTACGCATGACTAACAAAACATATGTACTGTAGGTAACATACAGCGAAGTACATGAAAGCTTTTCTACCAGTAAAAAGGATTTGTTTGTTTGTTTTTAGCTAATACTACTTCCACCCATCCCCAGCTGAGCGGAGGTGAGAAGGTAAACTGGGTGTGAGCTTCTCTCTGTAGCCGTTTTCATTCTTGACCCAGTTTGTCTCTTTTCACATGAGCACCAAGTTCAACGCTGTGACTGACAGATATCAGAAAATAACTCCATTAGCACCATATCTAAACAGTATCGCGTTTTGTCCTCTCTCAGAACAACTGTAAAACACAATGATTTCCAATGTGGTTCGACATGACATCATATGAACTACATCTGTTCAACTGTTATCCTAATTCTGAGTGTCCTGGATTAAAAACGAATCCGGTCCAGTTTCATAAGACCTTTTTAATTACATGAAATAGCTGTCCTCATAGTCTGTGGTAACTAAACACTATGTTTACAAGGCTGTGCGCTTGGGTGGCTTCCAACATAGCAGGCTTTAAAAATATGGCTGCAACCTATGTTATTTAATTGATTGAATAGTGGGCTAGTTGCCTCATCAATTCAGCACCAGGGAATTACAGAAATTCCCATCACATTCTCCCAGAACTCAAAGCTGACTTCAGGTAACAGTAGTATTTGGTTTGGACAGTTCAGCAGCCCAAAATATTAAATTCACAGTGATATCAAACAGATCATTGATCTTCACGACAAGAAGCCAAGACAAGTGTTTGGTATTTTTGCTTAAAAAAATCATAAGAAGTATTACAGATTACTTGACTGACAGACAAAAATGGTTAAAGTCTTGTTTCGGCTCAATTTTAAGATACAGGCTTAGTAACAGGTAAAATCTGATTTTACTGGACTTGACTGCTGGGTTGTGTGAAAAGTTGGTTATGCCAGCTGACAAAATAAGGCAGACGACTGGGCGTGAAGCTCAACAGCAGGTTTGCTGAACATTGTTTTGAAGTTATGCAGGCAGGTCAGAGTGTCAGAGGAAACCCTGTAGAAGGACAGAGTGCCGGCCGGCCAGTCCACATAAACCCCCACCCAACTGGAGCGCCATCCATGTGAAGACACAACAACTTTCTCACTGTTGTGCTGAACACAATAACCACGTCCTGTCCCGCTGTCACTGGGGTTATCAGGCAATGTGCAAAAAGTTAGTGTTAAAAACGTGAACTAAACAAAATGAACATCATCCCAGACTCTTTGTGTCAGTGTACGACTGTCACACTACAAGTATTTATGATCAGTAGCTTGTACAGTTTTCACCAGACAGGGTGGTGTCATGGTTTATTTTTATTTAATCCTTCATTTCTATGTTAATTGTGTGTAAAATGTAAAAATCATTCATCAAAGAGCACCAAATCCCAGCTGTACTCATGCTGTATCTGGTGTCCTTTTTCTTCTTTTGTAGAAGTCGGGGCTCTTTTGTGTTTCATGGATAAAGATGCCCCCCCCCTCGCCCAGTGTGGGCATGACAGCTGGGTCCCGAGGCTGCCCCACCCTTTACTGTCAGCCAGACCAGTGGGCTATTCATCCACATATAACAAGGTGAAAGAAGCTGTTATGCTCCTGTGCACACAACACAGATAATACTGGCACAGTATCAAGCAGTCGGTCAGAGGTTTCGTAAACACATCTCTCATGTTCTTAGCTGAAGATAGAAAGACTTAAAATAACTTTTTATAACACATTTAGATGGTGTTCACAGACTAACATGAGAGGTTTTCTTCATACACTGTCAAACGAAGAACACCCAGAAGACGAGAGTTCAGCCGACCTGTCTGATCAGTCCAGTAAATCAGAATAAAACAAGCCTGGTTCTCGATCGCTGAAGACAGGAATCCTTCAGGATGACGGGAAAGAACTAAAACTGGAACTTAAATTCACTTCGTCTCAATTTCCTCTTTTCCTGGAAGTTTATTTTCAAAATCACTCACTGCAAATTACACAATATAAAAACACAATTAAAATGACACTAAGAAAAGTTAAATGTAGCACCAAAGAATCAAAACACACGTCCATAAAACATTTTGAGGAGAACATTCAACACAAAAACCAAAATAAAAACATGTCATTGTCCATGGAACATTTTGAGGAGAACATTCAGCACAAAAACCAAAATAAAAACATGTCATGTTGCAGTGTTACAATGCGTTATGTTATGTTTTCTTTCCTGGGTCGATACAGTGTCTTACTGTTGTACGGTCACCGTGAGGGTTCACAGAACATTTCTAATGATTCTGTTAAAATATCACAAACAAATTTCAGTGTGTAAAATAAAGCATGGCAGATAAAAACACACCATCTTGCTTTATTTTCCAAAGCATTCACAGAGTAACATTACCTGGCATTTGATAAAAGATGTTCTGACATTGAGCTGCACTTTAATGAAGAGCTGACAAAAGACCCCAAAAAACAAAATCTGTTTCATGCTTCTACAGATCTGTGTCGGTGTGTTTCAGTTATTTAACGGTAAACTACCATTACTCAGAAAATAAACAACACACAAATTTAAACCAGAATTAGTTTGCACTAAGCTGCCGAAGGTATTTCACTAGCTAGGACCAGCCAGGCCTCTGTACATATCAGGAGGTTTGATTGTTCTGTTGTTTAGCTAATACTACTTCCACCCATCCCCAGCTGAGCGGAGGTGAGAAGGTAAACTGGGTGTGAGCTTCTCTCTGTAGCCGTTTTCATTCTTGACCCAGTTTGTCTCTTTTCACATGAGCACCAAGTTCAACGCTGTGACTGACAGATATCAGAAAATAACTCCATTAGCACCATATCTAAACAGTATCGCGTTTTGTCCTCTCTCAGAACAACTGTAAAACACAATGATTTCCAATGTGGTTCGACATGACATCATATGAACTACATCTGTTCAACTGTTATCCTAACTCTGAGTGTCCTGGATTAAAAACGGATCCGGTCCAGTTTCATAAGACCTTTTTAATTACATGAAATAGCTGTCCTCATAGTCTGTGGTAACTAAACACTATGTTTACAAGGCTGTGCGCTTGGGTGGCTTCCAACATAGCAGGCTTTAAAAATATGGCTGCAACCTATGTTATTTAATTGATTGAATAGTGGGCTAGTTGCCTCATCAATTCAGCACCAGGGAATTACAGAAATTCCCATCACATTCTCCCAGAACTCAAAGCTGACTTCAGGTAACAGTAGTATTTGGTTTGGACAGTTCAGCAGCCCAAAATATTAAATTCACAGTGATATCAAACAGATCATTGATCTTCACGACAAGAAGCCAAGACAAGTGTTTGGTATTTTTGCTTAAAAAAATCATAAGAAGTATTACAGATTACTTGACTGACAGACAAAAATGGTTAAAGTCTTGTTTCGGCTCAATTTTAAGATACAGGCTTAGTAACAGGTAAAATCTGATTTTACTGGACTTGACTGCTGGGTTGTGTGAAAAGTTGGTTATGCCAGCTGACAAAATAAGGCAGACGACTGGGCGTGAAGCTCAACAGCAGGTTTGCTGAACATTGTTTTGAAGTTATGCAGGCAGGTCAGAGTGTCAGAGGAAACCCTGTAGAAGGACAGAGTGCCGGCCGGCCAGTCCACATAAACCCCCACCCAACTGGAGCGCCATCCATGTGAAGACACAACAACTTTCTCACTGTTGTGCTGAACACAATAACCACGTCCTGTCCCGCTGTCACTGGGGTTATCAGGCAATGTGCAAAAAGTTAGTGTTAAAAACGTGAACTAAACAAAATGAACATCATCCCAGACTCTTTGTGTCAGTGTACGACTGTCACACTACAGGCTGCTTCACCTTTGGACGTGACAGTCACTGTTCAAACAACCTGTGTTTGATGGAAAATGTACATTTGTTACTTTTTAATGTCTTTTTGTTTGGCTGATTTATTTTTATCTTCAAATGCTGTTGTGGTCCACTACTACTGACTGGATGTACTGTTTGTGTTGTGTGTACACAAACGCTTCTATTGTCTCCACGTAGGTGAAAGAAAACACTCGCATGGATTCACAGAGATAATCCTTCTTCTGACTGTACCAATACTAGTTCAACTTCTAACAGTTCTGCCGGCTGTCATAAAAGTGTTCAATACAAAGCCACCGCCGACAGGTATTGTTTCTAACTTTGACTTTAAATGTGTCAGTCCTTTATCTGCACTTACTGAGGTCTCATTTCAATCATACAGATCAAAACCAAGATGGATGTTCTGGCACCGAGTCCTCGTCTGTTTAACAAGGATCAGAACGTAACCCATCCCTTCCTGACGTCCAACATCCTGATCGCTCCAGTTGTGAAATTATGGGACGACTCATCCTGCCTCACGTCTTCTAACCTGGATCTAAACGGCTAAAACTAACCAATATAAATAAGATAAAACTGACCCAGGTGTTTGGATCATCTCCACAGTCACAGCCTTCAGAGGCTGTGTGGAGTTTCAGGAGACACTATAGTTAACTTGTCTCCTCTTGAGATGCATCAGTTTTCCCTCCTCCCATTTCTTCTAGTGGAACTGGAAACTTGCTAACAATCGGTGTAACTACCAAAGTGAACCACTTCATGCTTGATATTCACTTCCTTTTCAGGTCCACATGACCTTTTACCATTCAGTGTTTCAGGCTCCTGCAAAATAATCCAACATCAGTAGATTAACTAGAACCAAACACTAAATAAAAACAAATAACTTATTTATTCAGATGATCTGAAACAAGCTTCAAATCTCTACAAGTTTATTTTCAGAAGAACCAAAGTTTTCTTAACACCCTGTACTTGACATGCAGCGTTTCCACTGACCTTATACGCTTTGCAGCAAACTACAGCCGTGCACGTGTTTGCACACCTTTGACAGTATTTCTCTTTCTCCAGGCAGCTGCGTGAAACTTCAGGTATCGTGTCACACAGCATTAAGCAATCATGTTATTTGTCGTACATCTTGGGTCCTGATCAAACCCGATTCCCCAATGAGGACGTTTTCTCAGAACAGGTCATGTGACCTGGATCAATACAAGAAGAAACAATGTGATAAATGACAGGATAGGAGGGCTTCTTAAAGACAAACTAACAGGTCTGTGAGAGCCAGAATTCTAGCTGGTTGGTAGGTTATCAAATACTTATTTCGTGCAATAAAATGGAAATAAATTATTTAAAAATCTAACAATGTGATTTACTGGAATTTTTTTGTAGATTCTGTCTCTCACAGTTGAGGTGTACCTACGATGAAAACTACAGAACTGTCCATTCTCTGTAAGTGGGAAAACTTGAAAAATCAGCAGTGTATCAAATCCTTATTTGCCCCACTGTATTAACCATTACTGTATCTAAAAAGAACCTTAACCTTAACCTGAACCAGGTTATTTAAAACAACTGGGTCTGCGCTAAATTTTTCACAGCCTGTCTGCCTGGAAGCCTCTGTTGAGCAGTGTGATAACTTCTTACAGTTTTCTATCGAGAAGGTTGCTGCTGCGAGGGCTTTGGGTGCAGCCCCTGCCTCTGACCCCTTGGAATTTGTTCCTTGTGTGGCTGTTTTTGATGTATTTGAGCCTGTAACTTTAGCCTTTTTGGAGGAAATGATTAGTCAGATTAAATCATCTGACTCTCCGCAGGATGCTATTCCCCCGCGATTTTTTAAAGAGGTCTTTCCCTGTATAGGAAAGCTGGTCTTGGCTATTATTAATAGTAGTCTGTCTTCTGGTGTTGTCCCTGCATGCTATAAACATGCAGTAGTGCAACCTCTACTTAAGAAACCAGGTCTAGACCTTTTGGTATTGACCAATTTTAGGCCAATCTCTAAGCTCCCCTTTATTTCTAAAATATTAGAAAGAGTGGTTTATATTCAGTTGAAGTCCTTTGTAGATGAGCACAATGTCCTGGAGGTCTTCCAATCTGGTTTTAAAACTTTACATAGTACAGAGTCTGCCTTATTAAAGGTTTTCAGTGATATATTTTTGGTAACTGATGCAGATGATTATGTGATCTTTGTCCTGCTGGATCTGACTGCGGCCTTTGATGCAGTTGATCACAGTATTTTAATATCCCAGCTTAAAGATATGGTGGGCATTAGGGGCACTGCCCTGGAATGGTTTAAGTCTTACTTGTCTGGCAGGTCCATGTGTGTAGGCATTGTTGACGTTGAATCTTCGTCATTCTCACTATCTTTTGGGGTTCTGCAGGGATCAATTCTGGGGCCTTTGCTGTTCTCACTTTATTTACTACCTCTTGGTTCCATCCTGAGAAAGCATGGTGCCCTTTTTCATTGCTATGCTGATGATATTCAGGTTTATATGCCGCTAAAGAGGAAGGATAACTTTTCAATTAAACCATTATTGGTGTGTCTTGATGACGTCAAGGACTGATTGACCCTAAGTTTGTTAAAACTTAATGAGACAAAGACTGAAGTAACAGTGTTTGGCCCAAATAGGTCTGGTGACCCACCTTCAGTTGACTTAGGTCACCTGGTGCGGTATGAGAAACAGACGATCTTGAATTTGGGTGTAAAAATTGACTCTGGTTTGAAATTTGATCGCCAAATTAATGCGGTTGTGAAGTCTAGTTTTTTCCACCTTAGGCAGATAGGGAAGGTAAAGCCTTTTCTTGCACACCAGCATTTTGAGACAGTAATCCATGCATTTATTCCATCACGTTTGGATTACTGTAACGCACTGTATGTTGGAGTCAGCCAGTTGTCACTTGCTCGTCTCCAATTGGTTCAGAATGCGGCTGCCCGTCTATTGGTTGGAGTGCGTAAAAGGGAGCATATA
>NW_018128414.1:98380-104248 GCF_001952655.1 Monopterus albus
GCTGGGGGTACCAAGGGCTAGGCGTAAACTTAGAGGGGACAGAGCGTTTTCCATTGTGGCTCCTAAGCTATGGAATGCGCTGCCTCTTTACATTAGGCAGGCCCCCTCGCTGGCCATTTTTAAAACTTACTTGAAGACCCATTTGTATGCCTTGGCGTTTGATATGGCATGAGACTCTGTTTGCTGAGTTTTGGTTTTGGATAGTATTTTGTTATTTTGCTGTCTTGGTTCATTTATTTTATTTTATTGTTTTATTCTTATTAATGTAGTTGTTGACGTGTTTATATGTTTTAAATCGAATCTTATGTTAAGCACTTTGTTTGGTTTTGGCTGTGTTAAAGTGCTCTATAAATAAAGTTGAGTTGAGTTGAGAGTTGAGTTAAAAGGACCATGTTGAGAACAAAGCCTCGGCAACCTTTGCAGTTGCACAGCAGAACGTATTCTAGATAGCACCATACATTTTGGACTCACAGCTAGTTGGAGTAGATTTGTACCTTCTCTGCCTCTTAGGTTTACTTTTTATCTGTGTGACTACCTGAGCGTCTCCAGTCTGCAGCTTTGACTCGACAGTCCATCACAGAGCAGCTTCACTCCTGAATCTCTCAGGTCGTTGTTGCTCAGGTCCAGATCGTTCAGAGCTGAACAGGAGAACTTGAGGGCAACGGCCAGGTGTTCGACCCACTCTGCAGTCACTCTGCAGTCTGCTAGTCTAGGGGTGGATGTTGAGTGTACAATGCATAAGTACTGGATATAGATAAATACAGATTGTTGAAACTAGTTTCACAGAGTGATAAACATGCTCTTGTTGGTTTTAACTTGTCCTACATGTTTTTGAAGGATCACAGTTATTTGTTAGGCTTCAATATGCTTCATATAAAGAGCTTGTAGGATGTTCAAAGTGAAAGTAAACTTACATTGCCTTCCTGCTGCTCCTCACAGCTGGTATCAGTCTCCTCCTGCCTTCGTCTGAAGTGTTGTAACTCTTCAGGTCCAACACATCCAGATCATTCTTTGACACCTCTAGCATGTAGGCCAGTGCAGAGCAGTGCATTGGAGTCAGGTCTGTTTTGGAACGATCTGATGACTTCAGATATTCCTGAATCTCATCTTTAACTTTATGGTCTCTCATCTCGACCATGGTCTGGAACAGGTTGATACAGCTGTCTGGAGAGAGGGTCTTCCTTCGGATGGATTTTAGGTAAGTCAAGACCTTCTTGTCTGTGTCTTTGCTTTGGTCTGGTGACGTCAGTAGACCCCGAAGGACTCTCTGGTTTGGTTCAACCATAAGGCCAAGGAGGAATCGCAGGAACCAGTCCAGGTGGCCGTTCTTCTTCTCTAACACTTTGTCAACTGTCTTCTTTACAAGATCAAGCAAAGTATGTTCTTTGTCCTTCAGATCCAGGAAGTCACCGAGCTCTGTTGTGTTATTGTTTGTCAAACATTCATACACAAAAAGAGCTGCAAAGAACTCCTGCATGGTCAGGTGGACAAAGAAGAAGACCTTTCTCTGGGAAAACACTTCTTCTTCTCTAAGAACGGTGTTGCAAAATCCAGAGTAAACAGATGCTTCTTTTATGTCAATGCCACATTCTTCCAGGTCTTCCTCATAGAAGATGAGGTTGTTCTTCTGCAGCTGAACAAATGCAAGTTTGCTGAGTTTCAGGAGAAAATCTCTGTGTGTCTTCAAAAGATTCTCTTTGCTTTTCTCACTCTTCTCATCATACTTTCTGCTTCTGCGTTTTGTCTGAGCAAAGAGGAAATGCGCCATCATCTCTGTCAGAGTTTGAGGAATTTCACTTTTTTCATCTCCCTGAAAAACTTCCTGAAATAACAGAGCAGAAATCCAGCAGAAGATCGGGATGTGGCACATGATGTCCAGGGTCTGTGAAGACCGGATGTGTGAAATGATCCTGTCAGCAAGTCTCGAGTCCTGACTGAATCTTTTCTTGAAGTATTCCTCTTTTTGTGGGTCACTGAACCCTCGTATCTCTGTCACCATATCAACATACTCTGCAGGGATCTGATTGGCTGCTGCTGGACGGGAAGTTATCCAGAGGTTCGCATTAGGTAGAAGGTTGCCCTGGATCAGGTTTGTGAGGAGATTATTCAGAGATGTTACTTTACTGACAGATGTTACCACCTCATTGTTCTCAAAGTCCAGCTGAAGTCTGCTTTCATCCAGACCGTCCAGGATCACTAGGACCTTGGCTTTGACGTAATCCTCTGAATCTTTCAGATCACAGAGCACAGGGTGGAATTCAGTCAGGAGCCTGTGCAAGCTTTTCTCATCTGTAATCAAATTCAGCTTTCGGAAAGAAAGACAAAAAACTAAATCAATATCCAGGTTCTCTTCCTCCTCGGCCCAGTCAAGAATGAATTTCTGCACAGCAAATGATTTTCCAATGCCTGCGACGCCCTTTGTCAGGACTGTTCTGTGGGGTTTCTCTGGGCCATGCAGAGGTCTGAAGATGTCACTGAGGTTGATTGAGTAGTCATATGATTGCTTTTTCAATTTGCGTTTGATGTGTCTGAAGGTATGTTCTTCATTTGGCCCTTCACTCTCCCCAGTTGTGATGAAGAGTGCTGTGTAGATGCTCCTGAGGGAGCTTTCTGCGTCACCATTGCCTTCAGATGTCAAAGTTAGTTTTTTTTGCATTGCATTTTTAAGTAACTCCTTAGTTTTCCGAAGGGGCTTGTCTCCTGTAAACAAACAAGATTTGATTTTCAGGTTTCTAAAAGTATGACCAGAAATTTAGATTTTCTTTCTTTGAAGAATCAGTTGTTGTTGCTGAGTTAAAATGAAACCTGGAATCTGTCAGATCCCTGCATAGTTAGTTATATAATCAGACCTTTTCTTATAATTATACAAGAGAACCTGTCACACAACCTAAAAAAAGGACTCTCATTAATCTAATTTTAGCATTAGGGCCTGACCACACCTGAAAGTGTACAGTGAAATTTATCTGCACCTCTTTAAAAACTGTGTGGCTCAAAAGCTTGGTGACGTAGTTACAACTTAACAGGGCCGGTTACTGTAGCTGCATGGAGGCCACTAACACACTGGCCAACCAGCAACATGCTATTAAACCAAATAATAAGGTCTCTTATTTATTCAAATTGTCCCTGGTAGGCTAGTGGTTAAGGCGCAGCGGCAAGAGCCCTGTGCCTTAACCACCTGTTCGAATCCATGTTGCGTCAGGAAGGGCATCTGGCGTAAAACTTGTGCCAAATGTCAACATGCGAGTCGTCAGTGTGACAATTCGCTGTGGTGACCCCTAAACAGGAAAAGCCGAAAGTGACTTTCTATTTATTCAAATTATGCATTTTACCACTGATGTTTTCTGTAATCTCTCTGTACAGAGAAGGTTAAACAAACCTGAACAACATTTACAGTAATAATTGTTTCCTCTGTTTGGACTCTTTCATCAAACGTCAGTACTGTTGGATGACATGAATGTGTGTCGAAGTTAACCAGGGTTTAACTCCATTAAACCATTTGTGTAGATTTACGTCGACCTTGTGAGCAAAATTACTGATTGTAGCGATTTGATTTGAATCGGATGATTTTGCCACCAACTTTCTCCATGTGTGTGAGACCAGGTCTTTGACCGTAGTTAGTAGAGGCAGGAGCTGTGTTAGTACAGATATTTATTTAAGAAACGGTTAAACGTCAATGTACCCATGTTGTTGTGAACATTTTCTCCACACTGAGGGCAGGAGTTGGTTACTGGTAAATCAGACTGGTCACAGTCTGAGCTGACACACTGTTTGCATGACCGGTGTCCACACATGAATTGGACCGGATCCCTCACAGCCTCCTTGCACAGTGAACAGCTGATGAAATCCCCACTCAGCTGGCTGTAAGGAGATCAACAAATGGCACATTGTTTTTGACATCATTTTGTCAGAGGCTATATTCTCTGGTACTTCTACCTCTGATGCCTCTTCTACAAAGAGAAATATCCTTTGTATATACATAGACTTGAAAAAGCAATAAAAATCTAACTTTACATTCATTCAGCAGCCAGCTGTCTGACCTTCTGCTAGTTTAAAGGCAAAAGCTCTTTCAGGTGTACAAAGACATTTCCATTACAAACCATTTTGACTCTTTAAAGTGGAGTGGAATGTACATGGATGCATCAGTCTTCATAGAGACACAGCTGGGACCTGTGGACTTGGTGCCTACACTCATCTGTGAGCTATGGGCAGAGAGAGTTTTATATTGTCAGTCATTTCCTTAGCAAGAAGTCATGTATGCTCACATACAACACTGAGTATGTGCAAGAACGTCATCATGAAACATAAGCTGTGTCCCAGTTACATCCAACTGCAGTGTAACAGAAACAACGAAGCAGGATGGATAACAATGTTAGATACAAGTTTCTGAGAGCAGGAGACCAAACAAAAGACTGTAGGATACCAGGTTCAGTTTAATGCAGGACTTTCATTAAATGTAATAAAGTATATTACCTTTCAGTCACCGTTTATAGTGTGCAGAAGTGCCACCTGACATATGAATATGCTAACGACAAGACTAAGTTACAGTTGGTATAGTCTTACCTGCCTGACATCTTGGTTCTCGTAGATCTCTTCCTTTTCTTCTGCTCGGCCATTTCTGATGGAACAATTGGAAACAACATTTTAAGACACTTTTCAGGATACTAGGTTTGTAGTATCCCATCTGTTTTTCTAACTGACAAATTTTAAGTTCAGGCTCAATAAGGAATAAAGATATTTATCAGAGAGACGGTCTTACTGAAAAAGGGTCCTTATAGAGTCACTGGAGATGTTGTCAAGTCTCCTTTTAAAGCCACTTGACACCTGCTCAAGAGAAACACATCTCCATGACAACCAAACGCTGCAACCTACCGCTGTAATTATTAATGGATCATATCCACACTGCTACACCTGTGCTGACCATCAACAGCCAGTGATATCTGTGGTGTGAAATGCAACTTGGCATCTACTCGCATGGTACCTGCCCAAGACAAACATGTCTGCAGGACCACCAGACACGTGTCTATGGAGGAGAACACCACGTGTTGTTAACAATGAACAGCACAACCAGTGTATTTTGACATAATGAATAAATAGAAATAAGTAAAAAATTATTTGTTTTTGCATTAAAAACATGAAAACACAGTATAACACAAACACATCATATCATTTGATATTACCAATAATTTTATCCATGGATACTTTTCTACTATAGTAGGAAGTCATTAAATCTAATTAAACATAAACGACAGTTTGCTGTTTGATTAATTATTCATGACATATGAATACACAGTATTTAAATACAGTAGATAAAATAATGTACAGTATAACAATACTGAGGCCGATTCCTTAATGAAGAGTGACACGTTAAAATAATATGAGCAACATGCTGAAAAAAAAAACTTCTGAAAAAATCATCTGGACTTGGTTTTAGGTAGAAGACGCTTCACCTCTCATCCAAGAGGCTTCATCAGTTCTGCCTGACTGGTGGTGAGTAGGAGGTGTTTACCCCCCTGGGTGGAGTTTCAGTCCTCCAACAGTGTTCTCTAACAACTGAGTTGTTCTAGTCCGGTATCAGAGCGTTGTTACCTGTCTTTGAACATGTGGACTGACGCCTATTGTCCTGGTCTGAATTGGGGTGGAAATGTTTGGTCAGAGATCTCAAAAACAGAGTTTTTCTAAGTTTTTCACTGTTACCCAAGCACTTTGCAGGCATATTCACTTAAAATATAGGTAACAAAGTCTTGCAAGTATAATAAAAATTTTTTCAGCATGGATGAATTTGCATAGACAATATGTGGGACAAATGTTGTTATTCACTGTTACACTTTTCACCTGATCATCAGATGGCGCCATTGTGAGGACGCCTGT
>NW_018128415.1:0-6256 GCF_001952655.1 Monopterus albus
GGTACCTAATAAGTTAATAGAATATGCAAAGGATGTTGTTTCACTTGTTTTGTCACCATAAACCCAAAGTTGCACAACTAACCTCGGACCAAACACCCTGCATTTTCTTTCCTGTGTAAGTGGAATTTTGTAATTTATTTATTTAGTTTGTTTTTAGCAAAACTGCTCACAGGTGCACACTATTTTGCATGCTTGCACCTGAGGCCAATTTGACATTAAAAGCTGAATGTTTATTGGATGGTGTGAGTTTGGAGAACAAGAAAACAAAACAAGCTTTCATTTCATCTCTTTACTTGGACAATAATGATGACACCCCACCCCTTCAGGTTTTCTCAGAACACAACAGTGCAATCACAAGGGCTGCAAAACAAAATTTTTACCTACAGAAACCACTGTAATACAATCGAAAAGAAAAGAAACGCCCTTGCATGTTATCCAAAACAGAGCTTCACAAAGAGATGACATTCATATCTGCATCTGTCTTTTCGTTATGACCAGTGTGAAGATTATTTTTTTGTTTTATTTCCATCATTTTTCATTTTTCCATCTTCTTTAACTTTCCATAACATCAGCTCCATGCAGGCGGCAGCATCTTCTGCAGTGTCATGGCCACAAACTGGGAGAAACAATAATGCATTATTTTAACACATGCAAACAATGAGTCATCATTCCCAGCAATAATTCTGTTCTATTGCTTCAAATGCATCTATTCTGGTGAAATGTATGCTCAAATTTTGTAGTGCGAGTGTGATTTACATCTTTATTTGGATTAAGACTTTGATGCTAAATTTTAGGTACATTCAAATAAAATGGACATTTGAAGGGTGGCTGTAGTTTATCCGTGATGACCCACCACTCTCTTGGATGATTCTCCGGAGATAGTCTGCAGTGAGATTGTTGAGGGTCAGCTTATGAGGGGGGCCCAGACGGTGGGGGAAGACTGCTGATGTGTCAACCACTGTCCCATGCAGCAGCTACAGTAAACAGGAAGATATCTGAAGCTCATATCACTGAGCATACTCTCCAAGGGAGTTATTCAATAATCAAACAATCGTAACTTTCAGCTTAGGTGTGAACTAAGGACTTAATCAGCAGTGGCATCTAGTACCTAGTACTTGAGAGTATTTTTTATTTTCTACTGTTTAACACTTCTATTCCACTACATTTAGAGGGAAACATACTTTTTTATTACACTACAGTTATCTGACAGTTTGAGTTACTCATTACTGATAAGCAGCTGGTTTTATAATACCGCTTTAAAATATGTGCAGTATGAAAAACCAATTTGACAATTATACAACTTTGGAGCAGTATTTGTAATGTAATAATTCTAAAATTATACCAGAGTTTCCCCATTTCCATGAAGTGTTTACATTGCTCTGTCGGTACCCTGTATATTAGGTTAATGGAGTTTAAAAACAACAACAACAAAATCTCACCAATCTGCCATCTGGAAAAATAGATGAACTTCTTGTAAGAACATACAAGAGAAGCAGAAAAAACGTCCGCTCTCGCTTTGTCAGGTCTGACAAAGGTGTCGTAGACTATTATGACAGTATATTTTGTTGATAAAAAAAACAAACATGATGTGCAAATGAATGTGATATCATTAGTTGTTCAAGCAGCAGCAGCAGCAACAACAACATCAAAACTAACTCTCTTATTTGGAAAAAGGACAGCTATGTGAAATGTGACTCGCTCAACAATGTGCACGTAACATGGTGTCGAAAACTGAGAACTTCAGCTGTGTGATCGTATCCTGGTTTCGAAAACTGAGAACTTCAGCTGTGTGAGACCATTTAGCCAGGTTTTCAACAGATAAATGTTGTGGAAAAGCTTATAGTAGTCACCTTCAGGGCACAGAGGTCTGCTTCTAGGCCATGTCCAATCAAAATGGTGTCAGCGCTGATGAAGCCCAACAAGGTCTTTTGGACCTCTCTGAGGGAGGTGTGGTTACCCTTCACATCTTCCTCACTGATGCCTGAAAACCTAGGCATGTAAAGTGTCACACAGGCTATCCAAAGAGTAGTTGGTTTATTAAAACCCTTATAATACAGTAGAATCATTTCCTTTTATCAGCCTGCATTATTAGTGGTACAGTAATTGGTAATTACACCTGTGGCCAACTGTGCCTTTCAGACAGGGGCAAGACATTTCCTTGAACTGCGTATTATTACACTTTATATCCGTGTCTAGGTTTTTGCCAGTTTTATCAGTTTTGAGTTACTACAGAGAATGGATAGAGTTTAAGCAGGTATACAAGAGTATTATTTGGTCTTTAGAAAAAGTGGTGGAAAAAACAAAAAAACAACAAAAACAATTGTCAAGCATCTAACTACATTACCTGGTGTCATAGTCGACGACCTCATTATCAGGTCTGACAAAGGTGTCGTAGATGACTTGCAGACTGGAGTTGACCACCGTCACTCTAGACAGCTCCAGACCATGAATGGTATAACACTATGAAAGCAAACGTTAAAATATTGTTTCACTGCATATCCACCTTTGACAGAGTCGAGGCCAATTTGACATGAAACTTCAGCCTGATAATAGACAAAGATCAGGAGTAAAAAAAAAAAAGGGTTTTTTAAATTAAATTGTATATAGCAGGAAATGCTGAAACTATGTTCAGATGGGGGAATCTTGAATTCTAATGAAACCACCATCACAAACACAGCCACTGGAGGCTTTAGCTGAGTTTGGTACTTAACACAAGGGTGATCTTAAAAACCCTGCCCCTCAAAGAAGCTGACATCACCATTTCACAATCCAAAGAGTAGACCCCGGGACAGCTCGTATCTGAGGGTTGTCTGGGACCAGTCGACACAAACCCATCCAGGCTGAGGGAATTGTGGACATGCAGCTGGTGAAGACAAAATAACAAATTAAAAATACCAACTAGTATGTTGTCTGTAAAAGAACTTATTGAAATGTCTTTCTTCCTACCCTAAACACCTGACATCCAGGTGCTCCCATGTCTCCCTCACAGCAACTGTAGCGTGTCTCCACCCCACCCGGCACTGTAACAGTTTCAAAACATCCCAAATGCATTAAAATGTTATAACTTACACCATCATATTTCAAAGCATAAAACAATGCTATAGATCTGCAATGATTGGTCAATCACAATGCATATGATCAATTCAGTTGAAAATCAAATGTCATTCAGTAAGCAAAAAGTCTCAAATGCTGGACTTTGCTCTTGGTCTTCAATTTTAGTTAAATTTTTTTTTCTGAGTTTTGCAACATTGGTCAGAAAATAAGACACGATATTTCCATGGATGCCAAGTTAGTTATTGTAATAGACATTTTTCCAGTGTCTGTCTGGTGTTTTACAGACCAAATCACTTAAGAAAATAATTAGCTGATTGATAGTGAAAATAATTAAGTTTCAGCCCTAAAATGTTTTACTCGCCTCTATTCTCAACTCCTTTCCCGTAGTGGTAGTTGCACTCTTCCTTGCGAATGTGTTTGCCTGTTTGGCTCACAGAGAATGTAGTTCCACATCGACAGCAGAGCCTCTTGAGGGCTTTTACAGACAAAATAGAAAAAGCTCATCACCAGAGAGAAAACTGTTAAGAGATGTGCTATGAGAAGTAATCTTCACAACAAGAACAGGTGTTCCCTCTAGTGATGCAATATGAAACTATCATCTAACTGTATTTTCACCAAGTTTGAGTATACCGAGTATTATGTTTTCACTTACGATCTGTGCTGCCTTTCTTATTGTCAGCAAAAAGAGCAGCACAGCCAGGTTTCTCTGGGTGTTGGACAGGATAATTGCTCTCAATCAGCCTTTCCTCTGTCAAAATATAATCTTTCAAACTTTCATACAATGCCACGTCATCTGTTGGAAAAAGTGAACACACTGAGCAGCTGTCGAAATCTTTGAATAAAATGACAAATACATTCAAAGGAAATTAATTCCCACCATTTCCTTTAAGCATCATCCAGTTAAGTGGCACGTTGCCTTTGGACTTTTGGTGGTTGACTTCATTTTCAACTGCACCAGAAAAAATTAAAAAACAGATTAACTAAATTATGTCATACGAGCATCACTTACACATTTCCTAACCAACAGACTGGACTTTTCAGAGACTTTCACCTTTAGCTGCAACAGTATTTTGGTTCTTCAGCCTCTTTAGTGCATTCACTGCCACACTCAGATATTTGAGTTTATTGACACTGCGACTGTAAATAGTCCTCTCTTCAGCAAGGGCCTATCAACAACAGGAAAACAATAAATATCCAGACTATAATTTGTTAAAAAAGACAATTGGCAGCATATGTCCACCTTCTCAAAGGCATCATTAACACTGGCTGTTGTTCTCCTGAATTCCTCTGTGAACAGGCTGACATAACGCTGACGGACATCATGGGGCACTTTGTCTTTGGCGGCCTCACACTGCTGCTTCACTTTACGTTTAGTAGGCACTGGCTGAAAGAATAAACTCATTATCAATATTTAAGGGATTAAACATTTCTGCTATTCCAGATCCAAGTCAAGTCCAAAAGTAGTTCAATAAAGGTAGTCGTTCCCCCCCCCCCTTACCTTAGCAGCTGCAACTGGTGAAGACAAAATAACAAATTAAAAATACCAACTACTATGTTGTCTGTAAAAGAACTTATTGAAATGTCTTTCTTCCTACCCTAAACACCTGACATCCAGGTGCTCCCATGTCTCCCTCACAGCAACTGTAGCGTGTCTCCACCCCACCCGGCACTGTAACAGTTTCAAAACATCCCAAATGCATTAAAATGTTTATAACTTACACCATCATATTTCAAAGCATAAAACAATGCTATAGATCTGCAATGATTGGTCAATCACAATGCATATGATCAATTCAGTTGAAAATCAAATGTCATTCAGTAAGCAAAAAGTCTCAAATGCTGGACTTTGCTCTTGGTCTTCAATTTTAGTTAAATTTTTTTTTCTGAGTTTTGCAACATTGGTCAGAAAATAAGACACGATATTTCCATGGATGCCAAGTTAGTTATTGTAATAGACATTTTTCCAGTGTCTGTCTGGTGTTTTACAGACCAAATCACTTAAGAAAATAATTAGCTGATTGATAGTGAAAATAATTAAGTTTCAGCCCTAAAATGTTTTACTCGCCTCTATTCTCAACTCCTTTCCCGTAGTGGTAGTTGCACTCTTCCTTGCGAATGTGTTTGCCTGTTTGGCTCACAGAGAATGTAGTTCCACATCGACAGCAGAGCCTCTTGAGGGCTTTTACAGACAAAATAGAAAAAGCTCATCACCAGAGAGAAAACTGTTAAGAGATGTGCTATGAGAAGTAATCTTCACAACAAGAACAGGTGTTCCCTCTAGTGATGCAATATGAAACTATCATCTAACTGTATTTTCACCAAGTTTGAGTATACCGAGTATTATGTTTTCACTTACGATCTGTGCTGCCTTTCTTATTGTCAGCAAAAAGAGCAGCACAGCCAGGTTTCTCTGGGTGTTGGACAGGATAATTGCTCTCAATCAGCCTTTCCTCTGTCAAAATATAATCTTTCAAACTTTCATACAATGCCACGTCATCTGTTGGAAAAAGTGAACACACTGAGCAGCTGTCGAAATCTTTGAATAAAATGACAAATACATTCAAAGGAAATTAATTCCCACCATTTCCTTTAAGCATCATCCAGTTAAGTGGCACGTTGCCTTTGGACTTTTGGTGGTTGACTTCATTTTCAACTGCACCAGAAAAAATTAAAAAACAGATTAACTAAATTATGTCATACGAGCATCACTTACACATTTCCTAACCAACAGACTGGACTTTTCAGAGACTTTCACCTTTAGCTGCAACAGTATTTTGGTTCTTCAGCCTCTTTAGTGCATTCACTGCCACACTCAGATATTTGAGTTTATTGACACTGCGACTGTAAATAGTCCTCTCTTCAGCAAGGGCCTATCAACAACAGGAAAACAATAAATATCCAGACTATAATTTGTTAAAAAAGACAATTGGCAGCATATGTCCACCTTCTCAAAGGCATCATTAACACTGGCTGTTGTTCTCCTGAATTCCTCTGTGAACAGGCTGACATAACGCTGACGGACATCATGGGGCACTTTGTCTTTGGCGGCCTCACACTGCTGCTTCACTTTACGTTTAGTAGGCACTGGCTGAAAGAATAAACTCATTATCAATATTTAAGGGATTAAACATTTCTGCTATTCCAGATCCAAGTCAAGTCCAAAAGTAGTTCAATAAAGGTAGTCGTTCCCCCCCCCCCCTTA
>NW_018128415.1:6321-20903 GCF_001952655.1 Monopterus albus
TTGTGTGAAAGGTTTACGTGCCAGAGCAGGAATAAGCACCGGTGCTGTTGTACGGTATCTTTGCACAGGGGTAACTGCTGGTGAACACTGTGTTTGTATCACTGCGACAGTGCTTGGGTGCACTGGAGTGATTGGAGTTAGAATTGAAGTAATTGGGCTTGAACTGGAGGAAACAGGCAGAGAGAAGGAGCTCTCTGGGAGGATCAGGTGAAGGTTGCTGCCCATGTCGATCACAGCAGTTCCAAAAGGTATGTAGTTCATGTAAGCTGTGGGATAAGAAAGAAAATGCATGCAGATATGAAGCATTCAGGCACAACCACTAAATGGCACACAAAAATATTAAACTCCAAGTTTTACATACAAAAACAGGAAAGAAATGCTACTTGAGTAAAACATGAAGGGCAAATATATTTAATAATTTGATAAAATGTCAACATCAGATCTTTAGTAAAAACAGACTATGGCAACATTTAAATGTAATAAAAGCCACTATCTAATTACATCAATCCAGTTATTATTCTATTTTATTTTTATTCTACTTTATTCTATTTTAGTTCCTAAATGTTATGGCACCCAATACTAGGTGAGAGAGAAATGGTATTTTGATTTTCTGTATGTCCTACACATATGGTAAAATCCTTGAACCTTGATAAATTTCATCCACTATCCACTACCACCAACTGATGCTTACCACCTTGCACAGGAGCGGGCTGCAGGTTTTTCAGGGTTTGAGTCGAAGGAGAAGGTGCAGTCTGGGTCTCTGGCTTCTTTTGACAAGTTGAGGAAACAAAGGCCTGTCCACTTCTAAGTGAAGCAGTCAGAATGGAGGCTTTTTGCTGCACCTGCTGCATCTTAGAAGTGGTGGAGGGCTGAGAACCAAATCCTGAAGATGCTAGCCCTCGCAGGGGAACCAAAACCTGGGGCTGAGGTCTGCTCTTAGCCACTGGCTGCTAAAAAGAGGCATACAATCAAAAATTCAAAATTATAAATTTGCCTGAAATTCTTACTTGTAATTTCAATTTCTTCACAGGAAAATGGCTATTTTGTCATATTTATCTTTAATTCATGTGAACTTTTTTGGAAGTGCTGCTCCTGTATATTTAGATTAGTCATGTCATTTGTTTTGACACATACCTCTGTATGTTTGGCTTCATGAGCCACCCTCTTCTTTCCTGGTAACACTTGGGGTTTGACATTTACCTCCGATTTCTCAACATCTGTAGCTCCATCCTAACAACAATAAGATGAGGAACATGATCATTACAACTGCCAAAGAAATTTCTTCATATTAGATCTGGAGTGTCTGCCACATACTTACAGACACGCCGGAGTGCTCTTCATGTCCTTTTACCTCGTTGTTTGCTTCCATGAAGATCCTGTAACATTCCTCCATTGGGTCACTGTCAGACAGCTCTGCTTCTACTTCTTTACTTCTGAAGGTGAACTCTTCATCCTCATCGGAGCTTGAATCAACGATTACAACTGCATCATCTGCCTTCACCAAAATTTGCTCAGTGGGTTCGGCTCCGTTAGTCAAATCTGAGTAGGCAGATGATGAAATGTGCCAAGCTTGAAACTGGCTGCTGCCTGGTTCTGCTTGCTCCTGGTACATTACAGATGGAGTATGGCTAATGCTAGCTTTACCCTGCATCTGTACTTGGCTTGGTTTCTGGCTGTCGGGCACCAATGATGGTATAATTTGCTTGGGAGAGCAGTGGTTATGAACTCTGCCCTTAGCTGACAGCTCTGTTGTCGGGGCTTGTGCAGTGTGCTGCCTGCATGGTGAATCTGAGTTTGCAGCTGGCTCTTTATTAAAAAGGAAATTCTTCAATGGAAGATCACATGGCTGCAATTGATTCATTTTCTCAACACTATGGGGAAGCTCCCACTGAGGGAATTCAATCTGGAATGGGTTTTTTTCTTCTTCCATCGCCATTTTATTGCAGCTATGATTTTGTTGGTCTGATGTGGCAGAAAGAACTGTAGGCTGAGGATTGTTCTCCACTGCTCTTTCAGCAGCTGACAAACAAGTAATTCTCTGACACTCACTTTCCAGGTCTTCTAAACATCCAGTTAGGTCAATTACTTTCTCATCAGCTGGTATATTTTCACATTTCTTCTTCTTAAAAAGATCAACTACATCTTTACCTAGCTCGTTCTCAGCATCACAATTATGAACTTTATTTGCTTCAAACCTTGATGCAAATTTGTCCTTGAACAGTTCAGCAGTTGAATCAAGTAAACTAGGTGCTGTTTTGACCTTGTTCAGTATCTCTTCCCCATTCTGGGATTTGCCAGAAACACAATCAAGTTTCTGAGTGCGGCCTCTCTTTTTTTCAGGTGAGGGAGGAATGTCAATAACCAGGATGTTGTCTTCATAAGAGTCATCAAGTGGCTCTGGAGATGGTGATCTGGAAAGCGGAGCCTGATATGGGAGCGGCTTCTCTTGGTTACAAGTTACAGTGTTTCTTGGTCTTTTCAAATCTTGCCCTTTAACTTTTTGCTCCTTACCTGATGAGCTGTAAGACCGGAGGTCAGCAGAAAAGTTAGACAGAGGATCATACTCCAAATCAGTCCTTGGTTTTGAGTTGTCAACCACGTACTTCCTTGCTTGGGCGTATGGCTTAGTAAAGTCAGTGCAGGAAGACAGTCCATGAGAACTGCCATCTACATTTTTACCTGCAGTTTCAGGATTGGAAACGGACAAATTAGGCACACTGTTGTTGCCATCAGTCTGTGTAGTCTGATAGCGCGACAGTCGTCTTCGCTCCTGCTCCACCTCGTGCCTTACACTTTCAATCTCCTTGTTAATTCGCTCCAGCTGTTGGAGGCAGTCATCCCTGGATTCATCATTCACTGATACTTTACAACTAGCATATGAACAGCCATTTCTGACTCCTGTTCGAAAGGAATACAAAATAGGACAAATTAGCATTAATGGTAGGATGAAAAATAATACAGGTACCAGGCTAAATATAAAGGACTGACAGCTGTAGGTGTGTGCAGGAACAAACATCTATACATTACCCCAACTTGTTTTTAGATTGTTTCCAAGCTTCTGAATGAATGGGTTTTTTTTTTGTTTTTTTTGTGTGTATGATGTTTGAAGACCAGTTTATTGCAAATTGTTACTTGTAATCTCAAGGGAATGGACACACTAACATGCTTAATAAATATAATTGCAGGGATCAGGACAGAAGGATGGCTAAATTATTCTCTGGGAAATTGTGATTACATAGCTGCATTAACCTCCTGACCCCCATTTGACATCAGATGAATTATTTTTCCCAGGGACCCAGAAACCAACCAGTGCTACAGCCTATAAGTTTAGGCTAGATGATTTAAAGAAAATAAATTGGCATCAACTTATTGATCACTGCTTTATTTCATGTTTTACACCAAAGTCTTAAAAATTCATCAATGCTTCTTAAATGTGAATATTTGATGGTCTTCCAGTTTTCTGTGATAGTAAACATAACGTTAGTGAGAATTATGTTTTGGTCCTTCGGCTGTTACAAACTTAGCATCCCACCCATCTTTTAGCTGATTTTTGTTATCGCTAGCTATTTAAACTAAAAAATGTGTTGTTTTAAGGTTCTAGTTCGGAGCTCTTAAAACAGATGTGAAATGGACTTTCAATTCACTTTACTCTGATGAAGATATACTGTGCCTCTAAGTAACGGGTAAGACAAGACAATTCACACCTGGTGTCGCTTAACGACAGCACGATGTGCCCCACATACTGACCTGTGGACTCAACTATGGATGATTTCTTCGAGGTAACAGCATGTTTGTAGAAACAATGAGGCCGCTCACAACGTCCACGTTTTGATAAAGGGCAGTTTGTGTTAGTAAAGAGACCAGACGATGGAAACATCATGTAAGACACCACGTTTCACGATACTAAAACTGTCCAATTTGAAAAACACCGACGAACGACTCCAACTGAAGCTCAGCTGACGTCACTTATATAGGTTCTGTTCAGGTCACGAGCCCACTGTTGATGGCTGGCTAGTTTAAAAATAACCCTGAATACATTTTAGGGAATTACAGGTAATTGAATGAATAGATATAACATACTTGACCTGGGAGAGTTATTTTATGTTATTTGGCCATGTTGATCACAGTGAGTGTTGTCAGATTTAGACTGTTTGTTTGTTTGTTTGTTTGTTTGTTAAAAATCAACTCAGCTGAAGAACAGTATTGTCCCACATATTTATGCTGCTGAAATTCTTTGGATCTAGCACAGGGGAAACAGGCAAAGGGGCATTTTGTAGCAACTCTGGTTAGGAAAAAGTTATAGGGACTAAAATTGCACCAGTTATTGATATTTGCCTCATACTTAATGTTGCTAAAACAGAACTTTTTGGCAGCAGACATTTAGAGTTGTCCCAATAGAAAAACCACAGGTATAGCTAATACTGAGTTCCATCCACTGAGTTCTATTAAAGGCAGAGTAGCCTAAGGAAATCCACCCAATCTGACAAAAATAGATCTGCTCAACTTGTGAGAGAACCGTTAAAATATTCTTGCAAATAAAAAATGTAAATTAAAATTAGTTATTGTACCTGAATATATGAATATATATATATATATGTACTTGTGGAAAAATAATTTAATCACAGTAAACAGCACGTTTTGTGCCATGAGAATGGTTAATAAATTGTGTCGCAGTAATCCCTCCTCGGCGGCAGATGGCGCTGCAATACAAAACACAAGGTCGGTGCTTGGTAAATTTGTACAGTTTCCGCGCACTACCACCACCATACTAATAGACTGTTAAAGTATTTCATTTGTTGTTTAAAATGGATAACAGCGAGGATGAGCTGGAAGAAAATGAAGCCGTGTGGAAGAACAGTTTCGTGGATTCAGTTCCTCTCAGCCTTGCTGCTGCTCCTGGTAAAGTATGACGCTGAATCGAGACAGTCTGTTAAACCATGATTTAAACACGTTACATAGCTGGTTTGTTGACATACAGAGAGCAACACGACTTTGTCTGTCAGCTGTCTTTGCGTTTCAGATGGTATTTATTGCACGTACAATGTCCTATAAAATGGGAATCTTTACTCTTTATATGTCACAGATATTTCTCCCTCGGATGTGTCTGCGACTAACTTGTAATTTTCGGGATATTTTCAATTAGCTTAGTTGGAAAAAAAATAAAAAGAAATTAACGACATTTATATAATGAATTGCAATCAACCTACTATCTACTCCTATCTTCTTAGAAAGTTAGCTAAATGATTTGGTTGGAATTATTTAGTTTATCAACATGTGTGTGACAAATCTGAATGTTAAGAATAGATAAAAATTGCAGAGAATAAATATAGCTAGCAAAATTAAAGGTAAGATACAACCAAACTAAGGCTGCAACTAATAATAATTTTTATTGCTAGTTATTTTCTCCATAATTGATTAGTTTATAAAATGTCCAGAAATAATGAAAAAAGCCTGTCATGGTTTCTTAGAGCCCAAGGAAACATTATCACATCTACTGCTTTGTCAAACCAACTGTCCATGATCCAAACACATTCAGTTTACAATGATATGTCGTTTGACAAAGAAAAGGAGCTGGAAGAAGAAGCTGGAACCAGCAGATGCTTAAAAATTTTACTTGGGGAAAAAAACTGAAATAATTAAACAGTTGTCAAAGTAGTTGACAGTTAATTTTGTGTACAGCAAGTCCTTTGTGCCTTCTCCCATTTTGTGTTACAATTCTTTTAAAAATGTGTGTATTTTAAGCCATGTTTGTTGCTTATCTAGTTCAGCATACTATGTTGTCAGTTACCCCCTACTGTACTATTTTTTTAATGCCGTGTTCCTAACTAACTCTGTTTCAGGTCCAAGCCTCAGTAAGACATCGCCACCTGCAGACAGAGTCATTCTGCATTTTGACCTGGACTGCTTCTACGCTCAGGTGGAAATGATCAGAAACCCAGCACTGAGAGAGGTCCCTTTAGGTAGCTGGATTAAACTGAATAAATGTTGACTCTCTGTGTTTTTATTAAGAATACTCTTGTGGTTCAGTAATGTTTTTCTTATATGATCAGGCATTCAGCAGAAATACATCATAGTCACCTGTAACTATGTGGCAAGGGAGCAAGGTCTCACCAAGCTGATGTCTGTGACTGATGCTAAAGAGAAATGTCCTCAGCTGGTGCTGGTTAATGGAGAAGACTTGACACACTACAGAGAAATGTCCTATAAAGTGACAGGTAGGCAGAGGTACATCACATCCACAAATAAAGCGTTATTCTGTTTTGTTCTCATAAAAACTGTAGTAGTTACTGAAGTAGTTCAAAAGGTATTTAAGGTCAAATTAGTTGTTGGGCCCTTATCAACTCCCACTGTACATGGTAGTCTTCTAAAAACCAAGCAGTTATGTAGTACTGAAAAGATTACTACATGTAACGTGGCAGTTTGTCTCCCCCTATTGGTGGTGAGTTTAACTGAGTTGCACGCAGCCGTTGTAAACACTAGTCGCAGTAGTCTGTGTGTGTTTGATTATAAGTTGAACTTTTACTGAACTGGGAAGGAAAACATCAAAAGCCAAAGAATGGTAAAGTAATATTACAGGATTCTACTAGCTCAGAAAATCAGACCAAATTTCTGACAGTGGAAATGGAGCTATAACGTGCAGCTGGAACACCAGCATATGAAACAAGAGAATGTCAGGTTTTACTTTTAGAGCCAGAGATTGTTTTTATACTCGGTGGTTTCAACAATTGTCCACTTACAGTAACCTCAAAAACCCAGAATGCAGTGCAAAACAAGACATTTTGCAATTTGAGTAAGGTTACGACTTTACTCATACACTATACTATAGTGTAACCCACAAATTAGGACAGCAAGCTCATCAGTTCATTTTTTGATTAAAAGCAATGTTAATGTTGTTAAAAACAATTTTGGGAAATAAAGTGGATGTTTCCTTTCACTAACCTCATGTATATTTTCTGTTCCTGTGCTCACCTTGCTGTTTCTTGTCTTGTCCATCCAGAGCTGCTGATATCCTACTGTCCACTGGTAGAAAGGCTTGGATTTGACGAAAACTTCATGGACGTCACAGAGATGGTAGAAAGAAGGCTAGCACAGACTCTGGAGTCTAATACTTTTTCATTCAAAGGACACGTCTACAATCAACGCAGTAAGTATCTGTTGTGCCTCTGGTGTGTAGCTGTACACCTTTGTATGTCTGACTCATGAAAACCGGGAAATGAGTTGTGAAACAGCCCAAGTAGAGAAAATATTTGCATTGCACTTTCAGTTTCCTGCAGTTTTGGTTTTCACACCAACAGAAAACACAAATGTCTGTGTTTCTGTTCCTGCTCAGGTGCAGAAGTTAAAGCCAGTGACTACCTGAGGCTGGCTTTGGGTTCACACATTGCAGCAGAGCTGAGAGAAGCCATCTATACCAAACTGGGCCTGACTGGCTGTGCTGGCATCGCCACAAACAAGCTGCTGGCCAAACTGGTGTCAGGCACCTTTAAACCCAATCAGCAAACCACCTTGCTGCCGGAGAACATCAGAGACATCATGGGCCACCTGAGCAGTCTCCGTAAAGTACCAGGTATACCTGCTCAGCTTATGTGTAACTCTGAAAAGTAGTTTTTCATCAGTAGATATTTTGGTGCTACTGTGTTTAAGGTATTATTTAACCTCTAGAGTCCTGAGCTTTGGAAATCCAAGCTGTGCGGTCCTCATATGAGGACGCAGGGACTCTAGAGGTTATGATGGAGCAATAAGGATGCTACTGTACTATATATTGCTGTGAAATGAAATTTCATTCACTTAGATACAGTAATTTTTAACTGTCTTTTTCTCACTGTCACTGTTTGTTCATTTACTTTATCTTTTTATTTGTGTCAAGTATTGCTTGAATATTTTTCACTTTTTCCCCCCATGTCATTTGTGTCAGGTGTCACTGATGATACATTTGTGGTCCCGTCATGTATTCTTAGGGGTGGGTCATCAAACTGCTAAGAGACTTCAAGCCCTGGGGTTGGTCACTGTGAAAGACCTACAGCTCTTCCCACTGACTGACTTGGTGAGAGAGTTTGGAGGTCCCCCTGCTCAGCGCTTGAAGAACCTGGCCCTTGGCGTTGATGACTCACCTGTTACCCCTACAGGGGCTCCTCAGGTAGGCTAGGATATCCCTGAAATTATCAGCATCTACTTAAACTGTCACCTGCCATTGTATGTTTGCAGTCAGGCAAAGGAAGAAATTAATCCCCCTCTTTTGCATCAGTGTTTCTGTTTGGAATCTGTCCCCCAGCCCACCCCCAGTGAAAATGAAAGAATGTACAGTATGTTGCCATAGTACATTTTAAATGTGAAAACAGCTGTACTATGTTTTACCATGATTCTTGACATGTTTCAGTCTCTCAGCGATGAAGACTCCTTCAAAAAAATGTCATCAACTAAAGACGTTTTGGAAAAGATTCATCAGCTCTTGAGCAGCCTGGTGGAGAGGTCAGGGCCAGGTTCACCACCTGTTTAACCCCTCATCACTCAACCTGTCATTGTAGTTTTTAAGGCATGAGTCACGGAATCTAACCCTTCTTATCCATTTGAAAACTAGGATGCACAGAGACGGCAGGCAGCCTCAAACCTTCCGGCTTACCATCCGTAGATTCTCAGCAACCAACAAGTGGTTCAGTCGTGAGAGCCGACAGTGTCCGATTCCCAGCCACATAGGACAGAAGATCGCCGCTGGTAAGCTCGAGACCAAGGAATGACACTCTAATGTCCCACCTGCAAAAGCTGCTGTGCCACATGTAAACGCTTTATCAGGATTTCAACTCTCTGTAGAAGTGCTTGAAAGTGTATTTATATATGAAAAATGAAATAAAGCCATGAATGCAGTAGATTTTTTTTTTCTGTTAAATACAGCATCTAGATAAATTATCTGGATGCACTATCATGAAACAGTTTACTCAACGCCATGTGAATAGGTTCACCATGATTTTTTGGCTTTGCAGAGCACAAAATGAACAAAGCTTCTACAAAGTACAAATTTACTTCTTTGTCTTGATGAGAAACTGCTTGTGCACTGTGTTTTTGCCATGGACAGCAAGACAAAATAATCCAACTACCTGTTGTATTACTAATGGTTCAAATGATTATATGGAATACAAAAGGAGTTGGAATGAGTGTGGAACCCCTGCTTGGTTGATTTTTTATTTTGATTCTTTTTATCATCTCTACTCAGGCTTTTTCTCATCATCTCCATATCCTGCTGTCTAAAGCTGTTATTTTGTGTAATGTCTCTATAGGCAGCAGTGATGATGCTGTGGTCCAGCTGCTCCCGTTGGCCATGAAGCTCTTCCACAAGATGGTGGACAGCAGCATCACCTTCCACCTCACCCTCATTAACGTTTGCTTTAGTAACCTGCAAACCAGGAGAGCTGTCAGCGGCGGAAAGGGCTGCATAACATCTTTCTTCAGAGCGTCTCCCAGAAAAATACAAATCTTGTCATCACAAAGCCAGGTACTACAGTGTAATGCAGTATAATCTGGCTTTTTACACTTTGTTGGACTTCAGCTCCTCAAATACAAGGAATTGCTGATTCACTTCATCTTGTATAAAAGTAAATGGCATTGCTTTGTGCTTTAGACTGTTGGTTAAACAAAGCAAGACACTGGAAAATATTTTTGAGATTTCTTATTCAAAGCAGTTAACTGACTGAAGTAGTAGCGGACACAATAACTATGTATATCCTTTCCAGACTGCTTAAAGTCAGATATCAAAAGTTTTGAAATAACATTAGACAAAATATGTAAGACTTTATCAAATGAATTTAAAACCTTTTAATATCTTCTAAGGTTTATTTTAGAGGTAAAACAAAACATTTTAAGACCTGCAGATATCCTGGAGGAAACTAACAGCATCTGAATTGTAACTTCTTTTTTTTTTTTTTCAAAATATCAGCTTGAAAAAAGATTGAGTTACAGCTTTTAAGTTGTGAAGATTTGCTGCTTGTCTTGTGTCAGTGATTCCCATGGATGAGACGAATCTGTTCGTGAGATGGTTGATGGCAGAGGTTAAAAAATACAGTTCTGCTATACAAATTTTAATTCTTATCTCCAGCCTTTGCTTTTTATTAAAAGTACCTCTTTGGACCTCAAAATTATATTCAGATGTGACAGTATGACACATCAATTGTGATGAGGAGTCCCAGATAGACACTGAAGTAGTTTAAGAAGTAACACTGGACCAGAAAACACAGGATAGTAGACTCAGAATCTTAGGTTCAGGAGTGTCACACACAACAAGTTGTTCATCCTTGTTTGAAAAATCATTGTCAAATGAATTGATAATGAAAATACTTGTTAGTTTCAACCAAAGAAATATTTATTTTTAATTGGTTTATCCATCCGTTTTGGTCACTTATCTGGGTCCAGGCCACATTAATTTAATTAATTATAGCATTAGCAATGATTTTTAGATACTGCTGGGAGGTACTGAAAAAATGTGATATGATAATTAAGAGTAGGCCATATTGTCCCTTCTGGTATTAAATGATGCTTGCAGGTTTCTTACTCTTTTTAGAAATAACGTGTTAGTACTCTGAATTTTCTGATTTAATTTGTGCCCCTCCTCTTTCATGCTCCAATAGGGTGATTCCTCTCACAGTGTGGATGGTCACTGCACAGACCACCAGTTCAGCACACATGGCATGGCTGCTCAACATCTCTCACTAAAGACAGTAACCACAAAAAGCCCTCGTAGCTCAGAGGCAGCACTCCATGGGTTCAAATGGAAACAGAGCACTGTTGTTGCTGAAGAAGAGAATCAAAAAGCATCCTGCTGCACAACGGGGTCAGATCCGGGTGAAACAAATGACACTGTGACACATCAGTTGCCTGCAAATATTGACCCCAAGGTGTTCAAGCTTCTCCCTGAGGAAATCCAGAAAGAGCTGCTTTCTCCTGCCTACGTAAACTGCCTTCTCAGCACTTCAGACTCACAAAATATTAAAGATGTAACAGCAGCTGCAAATGAATTGGAGCCTTCTGACAGAGTGAGTGCTGTAAATCACCAGCAACCTGCAGGCACAAGTGCGTTTCCAGTAGAAAACGTCTTGGAAGAAGAGAAACTGTCATTCCCCCAGAGTTCTGACTGTGAGTTCCCGGGAAATGTGGACCCTAAAGTGTTTTCCGAGCTTCCACTGGATGTTCGAATGGAGTTGATGTCTGAATGGAAGCAGCAGAAGCCAGTCCTAAAGGCCCCTTTTTCCAGGAAACCAGTGAGAAGCTTGATAACCAAAGAGAGAAATGCTTTAGGAAAAGGCAGTCAGACAAACAGTTTGTTGAAGTATTTCAAACGGAGTTAGAATGACAGAGGCAGGACATATTACTGTTCTTAAAGAAAATATTTTATATTTTTGTTGAGTTGTTCTCATGTGATTATATACAGGGATTGAACACAATAAAAACAACATTTAACAGTACCCCACAACACAGCATGTATTGGGCCGCATATTCCTGACCTCCGGCTGTCCAGCCTAAAGTTTGTCCTACAGTACATGTCTAAACCCAACCCAGACACAAACATAATTTCTAAATTTATATCTGAACCCGGCCTGAACCCTCTGGTACCGATAGGTCCCATTGGGCTCAGTTCAAATATCCACACTCTACCCCACAATAGCCCTTTAGCGAGTTGTTAAACCTTTTGGTTTTTGGTGACAACACCAAATCAAAATAAAATTAGACCTGACTGAAGGTTAAGTTAATTAATTGGATATAAAAAAAACAAGGGTCCCCTTACAAGCATTTTCTGTAGCTTTTAACTGCAGGTTAGTAGCCAGAAGCCAGTAATTGAACTTGATTTGTTAAAATACTACTCCAAATTCAATAATTATTTACTCTTTACTATTATCAACCCCTCTGACAAACCCAAAAGCTATTAGGTTTTGGCTAAGCTGTTTTTATTTTTTGTGCACCCCTGTGTCAGTGTGAATATGCAGATAAGTTACCTTTTTAGAAATAAAAAAGTTTACAAAGCTTAATATTAATTTCAGAATATCTACAAACTTCCTGATTTTGTGTGAAATCTCTCTACCTGAGGTTTTCCTGAAGACTTTATCTAAACTATCTAAATATCATTGATATTTTTATAATTAATTTCATATAAGATGAAGACAGAGTATATTCCAAAAACTTAAAGTTTAAATGAAGTCTCTAGCTTTAGCTCCACTGTTTTCGTATTGTTTTCACAGTGTAGAAAACCAGGTTTTTAGTGCTGAGCCTTTATAAATGAGGCTCATTCCATGGTTGGACAGTTTCCATTGAAAAACTAACAGGCAAACATTATTAATCGACAACGGACACAATCCACTTTTCAAAGAGCCTTTATTTCCTCATGAGAAACAACCAAAAGCACAAGGTCTGTAAGCACAGCCCCCTTTGGTTCTCGCTGGCTTAAAACTCCACCCTGGATCACATGCAAAGGAGAAAGGTTTTGAATTTTCAATGTGCATCACATCATGACCGTGATTATTTTATTTAATTAGGACAAACTGGGTGACCTCTGAATGGACTTTGCTGCAGATACATTGGTAAGGAACTTTTTTTGTGAGAGATTTGTTACACTGTGTCATGCTTACTATGAGACATATTACTGTGCTACTATAATTCTGTGGGTATTTTAGGAATTCACAAAAATAGCTTGTCCATGTTTTCCTCATGGAAATGTGTGTTGTCTGCTAAAGACATGGGTTAGAAGGTTGATTTCCCAGACTGTCTTCATTCTGCTGGTTACAACAAACCCACTACCAGTAATCACACACCTTTTAAATGGGGCTCTCAAGCATCTCTTACATAACCAATCAGATTTTCCATTAATATTTATTGGCCTGTCAAGTGTAACTGAAGCACTGAGGCGACCTGAGTAGTGTCATGCACTGCTGAGCCTCTAAGTTGATGAAAGGACTTCTGTCTGCTAAACAGGCCATGTTTATTCGCTCTGCAAACACTGACTGCTCATGTGGAAGCCAGCTCCAGTCATGTGGTAGTTCCTCTCTGATCAGCCTAAGCGGTGGGGAGTTGTGATGTCCTGCTAAGCCTGTGTGATGCTACAGCTTGGGGGGGAAGAATTTCACCTTTTTTTCCCAAGTGTACTCACTGTATAAGCAAGGTTGGATTACCGATCAGGTAAAGCGGGCAACTGTCCAGAGGCCCCAATACTCCAGGTTCACTCCATATCAATTGGTTGTGTATTATACTAAAGCTCTAAATTGGTTTAGTTTATATTGGGCACATTTGTTTTAAAGGTTTGGCTTATCAAGTTGCTTCTTTTTTTCTGTTTCCAGTAATTAAGGCATAGAAAACCTCAGAATTTTCCATCATAGAGGAAGTGTAAGGCTGCAGCCATCAATTATTTTCACTTTATTTGATAATTATTTTCGGTATAATCAACTGGGTTTGTTTATTTTATAAAACCTTAGAACATAGTGGGGGGACACCTTTATTGAGCTTACTCTATTAGAAAACTGGAGCAAGCTGGAGAAACTAGTACCAGTGAATTTTTACCATCTTTGCTTAAAAATGAGTTAAATCAAAAATCTTTTTTTGTAATTGTTGCCAGTGAATTTTCTGAGTTGACAGTTTATGACCATGACATGTCAGGTATAGGCTACTGGTTGGTTTCTGGGGAAATAATGAAACTGACGTGTACAGCGTGGGGTCTGGAGGGGCCCCGAAGGTTATCCCGGTCTAAGACACCTCTTCTAAACTCTCATGGTTTGGTGCATGATGCATCAAACGAGCAGTGCAATTTACTGTAAGTTCAACTGTGTGGCAGGTTAAAGCTGCACGATGGCTGACTGGGACTATGACTATCTGGTCAAGCTGCTGGCACTGGGGGACTCAGGGGTCGGAAAGACCACCTTCCTCTACAGGTACACTGACAACAAATTCAACCGCAAGTTCCCAACCACAGTGGGCATTGACTTCAGGGAAAAGAGAGTGGTGAGTGATTCCTTATATGCACCTAATAAGATCCAGTGGATATATCTCACCTGTTATCTAAAAGGGATATTACTTTTGCAATAGAAGCCATGGGTGCTGTTTGTCTTAACTTCTGCTTTTTGGGTGGACTATCATGCCTTGTGGTTTGGTTCAGATGTACACTGGGACAGGTGCTGGTGGAGCAGCTGAGAGGAACTACAGAGTCCACCTTCAGCTCTGGGACACAGCAGGACAAGAGAGGTTTATTTTTTGGATTTTTCCTTCTTTTTTTTAAAGTGGAACTCACTTTTTGGTGAAAGTGGTGATGAACATCTAAAGGGGTCACAAGCCAAAAAACATTAGGAACCTGTATAATCTGTATTGTACCAATGCTGTAGATTAATATATGGTTTTAATATAAAAAAATGTGTATATCTGCCACATAATGGAAGTGAAGTAAAGAGTTTATTTCCCTCTGAATTATAATGAAGTAGAAGTATAAAGTAGCATAGCACATAAATACACAAGTAAAGTACAAATCTATAAAATTTATCCAAACTGATCACTTGCATGGATAAAAATCTTCACCGGGAACCAAACTAACAAAAGTTGTCCATGTGTTTTCAGATTCA
>NW_018128415.1:20984-21799 GCF_001952655.1 Monopterus albus
GGAACTGGATGAGTATGTTCCATCTCATCTCAGTGCTCCTTAAGCTCAGTGTCTTCTCTGCTGTTGCTACTAATGTATGTCTATTTGCATTACATGGGGTTTGAATGACTTCTTCTGTGTTGGCCCAGGTCAACTACAAGCCAATGCATACTGTGATAGCCCAGATATTGTGTTGGTGGGCACCAAGGCAGACCTCCAAGATGTGAGGGAGGTTCACACCAGACAAGCCAGAGATCTGGCAGACAGATACAGGTGAGGCATTACAAATAATTTTCTGCCTTATTGTCTCCACTGGCTCTTCTTCATTCTCTGACTGAAATTAAAATTCATTATGGTACTAACTGAAAGTCTTCCATTTACTTTGATGAACGCTGCAGGAACCCTGAATTAGGTTTGCTCGGGTCACCAGTTGACCACAGGGTGCTGCTGTTGATTTGTTTTCATCCCTGCCACACTGAGCTTGCTCCTGGATCTGTTGATTACTTAAGCATGAGTTATAATAATCAAATGATACATAATAGTATTACAGCCACAGGGCTTTTTTGTGTTGTGTTACTTTAACTTAAGAAACATTTTCAGTGTGAGATTTTTATTTGTAATGGAATATTTTTACAGCCTGGTGTTAGTACTTTTACCTAAGTAACAGCTGCTTCCTCCACTGCCTAAAAGACTTCTCTATCCATTCTCCTCAGCATCCCCTACATTGAGACCAGTGCAGTGACAGGTGTTGACGTGGACCGGGCTGTGATCACCCTGTTGGACCTGGTGATGAAGAGGATGGAGCAGAACACATACGGGGGCTGCAGCTCTGCAGC
>NW_018128415.1:21850-34503 GCF_001952655.1 Monopterus albus
GCTGATGAAAACTCTTTACACTTTTGCTCCAATCAAGTCTGCATTTTCAGACACTATTTTCTGGAGCTTGACTGTGGTGCCTGTTAGGTGAGGTAGAAGATTATCCAAAGCTGAGTAGAGCTTTGGAAATCTGGCCCAATTCACTTAAAGCAACATTGTTATTATGGTGTGAAGACTCTCTTGATATTTGTTGTTTGTTATTTGTTCAGTGCCTGTGCACAAGAGAGAAAGAGGAGGGAGAGGAGGAGTACAAGACTTTAACAACTGTACATAGTAAATGAATATATATGATATTGTGAGATATTTTAACAGGATATCTGCAGTTCTTGAATTTGAATGTTCATAAAACCAGGCTTTAAATGTTTTATAAAGTAGCCTAAATTTAATTTATAAAGGTCCTAAATAATGTTAGTTATAAATGTTTTATAGCCAGTTTCTCCTACTTACAGTAAAATAACTTAACTAAGCATTATAACAGATTAATCCATCTGTCTATTTTATGTTGTTTATTCGGGTTTAGGCTGCATTTATTATATCATTGTAATTATTGTTATATACTGCTGGGAAGTACAGAACAAATGTGAGAAATATTTGTAGGACATACGGTCTTTACCGTTTTTCTATTACACTTTAATTCTTTGACTGGTATAGTGTAAAAAAATATTAAATCAGACTCTGTAGTATTTAAAAAGCTTTAAACAGTCTTATAATTTAACTTTGTGAACCCTGCAGAAACCCTGTTTAAAGGTGCCAAATGGTTGTAATTCAGCAAAAAAGCCAATTATCATCTTCAAACTGGTCAGAGCAGTTTTTATTTGACACACTGCGGCATTGATGGAAGAAATATGTAGTTTCTTTATATTGATGATAGTTTTTGTTAGAACAACCTAGTTTCATGTCTTTTAAATGACATGTACATAAGCAGCCAAGTTTTTTTTTGTGCATTATGGAACAATGTTGCCATGCAGATTGAACACAAGCACAAGAATGTTAAAGGGTTTTTGGAACAAATCCTGTATATTGCAGCATTTGCAATAAAAACATATTATGTTTAGGTAATGTATGTCACTCTCTGGTAAATTAAATACACTACACAAAAAAGCTAAGCTGTTATTCTAAGTCTAATTACATTCTTCAGAAACGTTGTTAGTGCCATTATTGTGTTCACACATTCTACACACTGACTGAAAATTAAGAGAAACTTTTTAATGTCGGCATCACCGGATTTCTCAAACAAATCAACCAACGACAACATTCATGGAGTCACAAATAAGTCTCATCACATTACTTTGGCTGTCTAACACACATTTCCATGAGGAAAACACAAACAAGCTATTTTTGTGAATTCCTAAAGCCTACGTTTTAAATAATTTTTAAGATAATCAACATAAATTTTAACGATAGACAAAAGAATATTCTGTTTTTTCTACAATAATGTTTGTTAGCTTTCATACAGCTTCCAAAACCCCCAGGCCAATCTGCTAATGTAACCGTCCTTTGAACACGTGGTCTTTGGTGTACGTACAAAATATTCCGAATAATATAGGCTACAGAAATGATTCTTAAATGAACACATCTAAAGTATGACATCAATTAACTGCCCTAACTTCTTCATCACATACGTTTTCATGGTTGTTGTGGTAACTGCACTGTGACTTGAGGCGAAACCTACAGTAATCTTAAATGTTGCCTAAGGAAACAAACCAAAAAAACACTTTTGGGTGGGACAGGACAGCAAGCAAATGCCTGCCACACTAAATGTGAATGAGCACAGAACCACACACTGCATCTGATGTGAATGGTTGCATTTCTCTGTGTACTAAACCTCAGCGCATGTTGCGAAGTCATGAGTTGGTCATGTGGCCAGCTTTAACTATTTGAACCAAGTCTCCTCAACCCCAGACTGCTTCAGTCTGGTGCATGGAGCAGACTGTTTTTGAGAACCAAAAGATTATCGACAGTTATAAAAAATAAAGCTTGTTCATCTTTAAATTTATCTGTAGAGGTTTGGTCCCATGTGGAATATAGCAGTAGGTTTCTTTTTATCCTTCAATTAACATCTCTCATACAAAGACACTGGTGATATTCTTAAGGAATACACTATCAGAAATACAAACAATAGCAAAGAACTAAAGTTTACCCTCAAAACAATCATCAAAAAGCTTGTATAAAACTAGCCTAAAAGATTTGGTAGTGCCTTGCATGCAATGTCACTTAAATGAACCATGCTCTTTATACAAGATGCAGCAAGTTATATATCATTCATTCATTTCTCTGTCTTATCTGACAAATATTGGAATTGATATGGCTACGTGATGAATAAATAATTTTCCCTCATCAAAAAAAGCTCTATATTAAATAGTATATTCTCTTCTTTATTATTTTTGCTACTGAAATAGTGGTAAACCTGAAAGTCACCTGTAGGTGAATATTAAATAATTGAAGAAACTATAAGAAACTATTTTCTGATACTTTGGTCATTCTATCGCAGTGATTAAGGTTACAAGATTTTTGCCCCATTAGTAAGAATTGTGAAATTTTCCCTCCATTTTTCATTGATCCAAAAGTATTTCTTTTAAGCTTAGTTAAAATCTAGTTTGTGTTACCTAAGTGGAGATTTAAGCATTACTAAATTAGAACAGGTTTTAGGACACAAACTACTTCTGTTAAATATTATATATAGGCCTACACCTGCTACAACTGCAGCTAATAAAACTAACTGAAAAAGCTAACATTAGCTTGCTAATGTATGACCTGTTTAGACTGAAGAGTGAAAGAGATAATAGGGAATTTGATTAGTTGTCAAACTGTGTAAAAATGTAAACTCAGTACAATATCATTCAAAAAACAAGATGTTATATTGGTAATGTTGCACTAAGTGGCCAAATAAGTATTTCCCACTCATGGTAAACTGCTTGAATATGTGTAACGAAGTCCTAGCTAACTTACTTACTTACTTTTGGAAGTTGTACAGCATAATGACTGTACTAGCTAAAATATACTTTGATGGAAAAACAGTTTGGGAACCTTGATCCATTGTCTTGAAGATCAATATCAGTCACATGCCTGAAGTTCAGACACCAGCAGCTGAAAACAGCTAGCCTGGCTCTGTCCAACGATAGGCTAACAATTTCCATCAACAAGCACCTCTAAATGCAAATTTCAATACATCTTTATTTCTTTAATCTGTACAAAAAAGTTCTGTAAAAATGACAATTTGTGGTTTTCCTGCCCAGGAGCAGTGACTTCCTGAACACTTGTCATCACCATGAAGTTGAAAACTAACTTGACATACAAACTAATGGATTTTACAAATATTCCAGTGCAGCATTGGCCCCATTTTGTGATCCACATGTACTGTATTACCATTACTTTTGAGACACAGAACTAAGCAGCTGATTTTCTGAAAATTAAATACTCTGCAATTTTTTGACAAATGCAAAAAATGTCATTGCTCAATTTATACTGTACATGGGCCAAACTTACTTTTATTTTTTCAAACTAAATAATGTGTCATTGTTTCTCTTGTGTTGTAAAAGAGCAAGGATATATGTCAGGAAATAGAGTAGCAACTTGAGAAGTGGATTAAAAAAAAAAGTATTTTTATCATGCTGGGGACTAAATATTTTTGGTCTAGATGGTTTGAGGATTCTGGAACAAGACGACCTTGAGAACAGCAATACACGTTTAAAGACATTTTTTGTTTTTCAAAGATTGGCAGGTGTTTATTTATTTAATTTTAAAAATCAAGAAAATCTGACTCAAATTTAGCCATTAGAATGGATATAGACTTGTATTGTGGTTGGAAGTACTTTCAAATGTCTTACAATCTCAGAACCTAATGTAGGCTGATACTGCTTTCTAAAATCCTGTATTGTAATGACAATGTTCTGTCCATGAATTTATGGCTTATTGTTGGAATGTTGAACATTATTCCAAAAACGTGAAGAGGACAGTCACACTGTGTACAGAAAAAAATGGCACACAAGTACTTAATATACATATTTAGAGAACAGTATTGTAAACAAATACCATCTTCCAGAGCAGATTGTCTAACACCTCATCAGGGGAGAAGGCCTAAAAACAGGAGCTGCACCTCTCATGAGGCATTGAATCTGATTACAAAAAACACTGATCTAACTCCTTCCCTGAGATTAGGCAGTGATTTCAGTGTATAGAATCAGGATACTGTTGTAAAAGGCGATTAATCAATCAATACTGTATTAAATAGAACTGGAAGATTTAACTATTTGTGTTTCCGCAGCCGCATCCCCTGCGGACTCCAATTAAAATAGACATTTGTTTTGTTTGAGCTGTTTATCCACAGCCAGCAGCCATGCAAAAGAGAATAATGGAATCAACTGAGCAGCATAAAAGTCCTAACTGTAGTACTGAACACAACAATATACCCAATGAGTAAAATTACTGTGTGATGTATGTGTTTGTAGAATGAGGGCTTCATAAATTGCTATAACACTTATCATGCACTGTGCATCACAACTGAAGTGAGCTGATGGATCTGGATCACAGTCTCTGGAGTCACCACTTAAACCATCCAACACTCATTGTATGTCTACGCTGGGCAGTGCGTCAGGCTGAGTTTGGTCACACCTTCCTTATACAGCTTGTAGAGAAGCTTGAACTCGCTGGGAAGCTGGTGGGCTTCCTGCCACTTGGTGGTGAATTTGGTCCCTTTCTTGTCATAGTAGTGATAAGGCAGCTCCTTGCCTGTGTTGGGGTCCCAACCGAAGGGCCAGAATCCATAGAGATGGACCTCATCACACATAGCGGTGGCCAGTGTGTACATGAGGATTCCAGTGCTGAGACGTTTGGGAGAGAGGCTTTTAGTCTTCCAGTATCTGTGAGAGAAATGACAAATTAGTTGTTCAAAAGCAGAAATTAATTCCAAATGCCTTTGATTGTGCAGAATACAGTGCCTAACCTTTTATTGCAGTTTTAGTGTTGTCAGTTTCTTCAGATATAGAGATATTGAGATCATGAGTCTATCCCAAAGCCCCCTGCTTAATTATAGAGAGCTGAAGAAAACCTCATTCAAAATCTCATTGACATTAGTAACTAAACCAGTAACTAAAATTCCAGCCTTGGAACAGAACCTATTTCATGTGGTACATGTGTATAAATAAGGGAGGTAGCTAAAAAAAATCATTCTTTATTCAATGTTTATATTTTTTAGTGGCTTTTCATTAAGCCCTAGACATTCATATGCTAAACGTCACTGCCTGAGATAGACGGACCAAAACGTGTCTCTGGCACTGAGTATTAAAATGTTTTAAGTATAACATATGTATAAATGTATATTTAATTGGTTCAGTTGTGTATAATTGATCAGATCAAGACTCTTACTTGTTAATATTATGCATGATATTTCCTGGCCAGGCCAGGTCCACCTTCAGTTGGCCCTTGTGCTCCACAAAGAAGTCCACCAGGGTCCTGGTTACTGTGGCTGAGGTATGGAGGAAGAAGGCAGGGATCCACAGGATGGCTCCCTCCAGCTTCTTCAGGCTGAGGAAGAAATTATTCCTGTCTTGAATGGTCAGCAGGTTATTGTAGTACCTCTCCAGGATGCTGGGGTTGAAGGTGGTCAGGTTGGTCTTCCTTCCCACATCCTTGAAGTAGACCTCTGTGGGGGCAAAGTTGCAGCGGAAGACAAAGTCAGCCTGGTCGATTTCTGGGCCGCAGTGGCTACCTGTCAGGATGCCGCTGTTCCCTACCACAGCACACATACTGTAGTGCTTGTTAAGGATAGGAGAGGTGTCTGGGAGCAGGGATTTGAAGCTGTTGCTGATGGAGAAGACATATTTGTGGCTGGAGTAGTCGAAGTGCATCAGCTGGCCAACTTGCACGCTGTTCTTTGTGAGGGAGAAGTTCTTGGGAATGTCGATAAAGCTGAAGATATCTTTCCTATAAAAAGAAAAATGTTTTGCACGATTACAGGCAGCTACAGGAGGTGTCCTGTATACCTTTATATTTATGAGCCCATTTTAAGGTCTTATTTCTGTAGGTAAGTCACCATCTAGCTAATACCATCTTATGCATCCCTTTTTGTTTATAAAAATGTGATAAATTTGTGAAAATAATGTTAGTGTCCTAGAGCCCAAGGAGATGTGGGAGATGCCAGCGCTGAAGCTTTGAAACATACAGTAGAAACCCAAATTCCTTACAGTAACAGTATCCATGAGGGAACAGCTTTTTCTTAAACTACATGGCCATTTTGCTCCTTTACAAAGTCAAGTGCAGATGAAAATTAAAATCTCTTACCTCTGTTGATAAAAAGCAGTCTTGTTGAACTTCCATTTATACGGCTTTCCTTGGAGCTCCTCATTTAGGGCGTTGGTTAAAGGGATGAAGGAGGGGTTCAGAAAATTCATGGCATACTGAGACCTGAAAACAGTGACAGGAAAAAAATATGCTGAGTCATCAGCATGATTACAGTGTTTGAGTAGAAGTACTTGGTTTCTTACCACACTAATTATAAGATGATCATATATTTTGTATGTATAAAAATTTGGATTTTCAAACTCTCAAGTAGCTCTCAGATAAATGTAGTGAGGAAAAAAAGTATAATAGTTCTCTTTTAAATGTAGTGGAGAAGAAGTATAAATAGTTGTGCATTAAGCATGTGTGCCTACACACAATAAGTGCTCTCTTATGTATGTAAAACTAGCAGCGCAGTGTAGTAAAGTCATACATTCAACTTAAATAAAAGTACAAGTGTAGTAGCATTACAATTTACTTAAAGTGCCAGTAACTTACTCATTATGCAGAAGGACCCATTTCAGAATAATACATTATAATTATTGATGCATTAATGTGTCCAAGAGTTTAAAGTTGCAGCAAAGGTGAAGCTAATTTCATCTTAGTCTAGAAGAAGGGGTATTTGTTGGTTTGATTTTGTATTAATAATCTGATTTATCAATCTAACTGGTAATTTTAATTGCCAATCAACTTCACTGAACAAGTATAAATTAGTATAATGTACATGGAGGTACTGCTAGTACCTTATAATACAGTCCATTTTAAAAATACTTTCCCTTGAGCCACAAAACCTGATATTGATGTACATGTCACAATATCTCTATATACGTTAGTCTTCATAAAATGGTACTTTATTTGAACGTATACAGCTCATCACACCATCAACATCAGCACCATGGAAAGCTCAGTGTTTGATTGACAGGAAGCACAAGTGATGCGTTGCGCTGGTTTTTCACATCCAGGTTGAATCAGTAGGCCTGTCTCCTGTTGATATTTACACCAACCATGGTCTGCATCACATCGACTATACCTACAGTCTGTGCCGAAAATGATCACTCACCGAAATCCTGCGTGAAACATAATCCTAGGACCTCCCATATCATATTTAGAGGAAGTGAAGAAGCTGTCTTTCCTCAGAGAGACATAGCTGATGAGCGACAGTATGAGCACAGCGACACACAGAATCACCAAACCCAGAGCCTTGGCGATGCGGGCCATCTTATGCGCGTTTTCATTCCCCGTATGAAGCTGCAGCAAGGCCTATATTGTCATCGCCGGGACTGCACACTGCTGCTGCCTGTCTACACGATACAGACAAACTGGCGCTCATCGGCTCATATAATGGTATAAAATGGACGGCTAGTAGTAGTCGGCAGCATAGTGAAGATGCCAAGGCGTGGTCAGATCTCATTCCTCTGCCTGAACAGCCGCGACTCCCCTACTGGCTGCCAGTTTAATCAAGGAAATGGAGCAGAACTGCGTGCCAACACAAACCCCATCCACCAGCACTAGCATCATCACCACCACCATTTCCACCCCTTCACACAGTGAACCAGGCTTCTCTGCAGCGTTCAGCAGACATAAAAGCTTGTCTGATAACGAAGTGAATCTACTAGAGAAGAGGCTTAAAATGAGAAAGGATCAGAGGAACAGACAGTCAAATCTCTTGTTTCTGAAATAACTATGGGCAATGTCCCAGTTTACCACAATGGACAACTGAAAGAAGCAAGCGAACTGAAAAAATAAACACAAACAAAGAACATATATACGGATTAAGTAGATAAAAAGAATTATTATTTGGAAGCATTATTTCTAATCCTTCCAAAATATTCAACATCATATCCAAAATCAACACAGTATGTTGCATTCACAAAAGATAAACATTTTACATTTTGTTTGTTTACATGATATGTACATTTTAACAGTCTTTACAGTAAGCTTGGTAAACAAACATCCATTCACAATCACATATTTCAATATATCCAAGCATATACAGTCAGTACAGTATTTTCACAATACCGTGTGTCACATTAGAAATGTGTATGCACATAGATAAACATACATTTGCATAATACGATAAGCTAGTGTGTTAGGTAGTATTCAACAATGAGTGAACTTCCAGTTCTTCTTATTCTTTTTCCTGGAATGTGTCAGGCTTGGACACAAACAAATACAAAGAAAACATCTGGGAAAAAGACGTTCACCTGTATTACCCACAAGCTGCCAAGGTACTGCAATTTTCCATTTTGCATTATTATGATATGTTTTTTAAATATTAAAAAGAAACAGTAAATGAATTAACACAGGCACTTAATGATTGAAACTTTGCATACATATGGTGCACATGGTACAACAAGTGAAATACACCGGTCTGTTCTGAAAAATGGTGACCTTAAATTCACAGGACACTACTGCATCAATGAGGATTGATCACTTTCTACACCTGAGAAAGGCGGAGGGGAAAAATGCTCCTTCACCATCACTGCCTGGCGAGCCACACGGACTGTCCTCTCCACAGCTCATGTCCTCACTGCAAGAGAAGAAAAGACCATTAGTACTCATTGCTGCCCTTAAATTCCAAATCCATCCTCATATAAGCATGAACTACTGTCATGTAAAGTTGTGAAGTGTGAGGGGCCAAATCCACAATCAAACCAACTATCCGAACCTGTCCCTAGGTGTGCACTGTGAAAAACTGGTGAGACAGAGGAGAATAGAAAAACTGGATTAGTAACCTTTCACTCTCATCCCAGTTCCCCTCAGGAATAGTTGGTAGACCAGGTACACTGACATGATTGGCCTGAAGATTCTGTGCCGTTCTCCTGGACACGATCCAAACAAGCTTTTTGTTGTCTGGTTTGTTACATTCACTTGAGCGGTACTCTGTCATGCATTTGGCCACAAGTTCCTTCCAGTGGAAAAGCTCGGTGTTGCTAATCTATGAAGACAACAAACAAGAAATATATGAGACGCTGCAGGCAGAAACAGTCTTAAAATATGCCATTGTTAAGTGTTGTTTGACTCATCACGTATAGTATATGTGCATGCCACATTGTATAATACATGAAAAATGTAAGAAATGCTTTTTATCTTGGACAACTCATTGGCCAAAATAAGACACGTAAAGACATTGCCATAGTTTATAATTTGTGATGGCCATTTTTTTTTTGCTATATTCACATATTACAGTATTAATTAATCGAGAAAACAGTTGAAGCTGTGGCACCCTACAGCCCTGGCAGGCCTACTGCATTTATACCTTCAGATGTCTTTGGAATTGCTGGACAATCTTCAGCACGGTGATGGACTGGAGGGCTTCAAACTCTTGAGCAATGAGGGACAGCGCCAGCACTGATGGCTGTGAAGAAGGAAAACAACAGATTAGCAAGTCCTGAGACTCAAAGTGAATGCTACTATGTCGTGAAATTGTCGCCTGTAAACAATTCTTACTTTTGCTTTAGAGAAAACAAGTCGACATAAGCACGCTTTTAGCTGGGCTTCCAGTCTCCCAATGCTTGGGATCTCCTCCCTTAAAATATAGAGGGAATTCTAATGTGATCTGCTGGTACAAGCCTCATGCAACAGCATCTGTTTAACCAACTCCATGCAAACTGGAGCAGTGCATCAGAAATGCCAACAGGGCCAAGCCAAAGATGTTTAAAAACATTACGTTTACCTTCCCGCAGACAGAGATGTGAAGGCTGAGTAGTAGAGGTGCAGAAAGGTTAAGGCTGTCACTGCCTCGGGCTCCACGCTAAGCTTCTCTGAGATGATCTTCTCCATGCGGCAGAGGTCTGACACAGTGAACCTGCTTTGGCTGATTCTAATGAGCTCATGGGTGGGGGGGACATTGCTCTCTTCCTCAACCATTTTGGCTGCGATGTGAAGACAGCCCACTCCGATACAAGGCAAGTGTTTGGGCTGCACCTGACGCAGTAATGCAACAGTTATAAAAGTGCATCAACATCCATGATTCAAAGTTAGACCAGGTCATTGCTGTTATGCTTTCTTCCTATTCTTCCTATTAAACATAAATCAATGTTGCTTTGGAAAAGATATTACACTTGAATGATTTGTTAAATTCTTACCTTCATGATGGTGAGGAATCTGTCGAGCATATTGACCGCTTGAACAAAAGTTTGGGTGCTGTAGCCAAAGAAGCTGGTCAGGCCCCACAGTTCCTCCACTCTGGCGTCCCTGCATTTTGCCGACAATCCACTGGGATTCTAAAATTGAAATATTATGTTTAAAGCATCACTGATAAAAGTATACACTTTAGCAGACTCATGTGCCTGCACAGACAAGCAAAATGTAACTTAAAAGTAGGTCAGTGTGTTACTTCTGTGGAAGCCATCTCCATCAGCTTCAGTCCGGCCTCTTTGGGAAGAAAACTGTACTCTTTCGCACAACATAACTTCAACTCTTTCAAGAGCAAGCTGTCAATGACTTGAAGATCCCGCATCCTGGAAAACAAAAATATGTCAACAACTCTACATTGTAATCCATGAGAACAAGGCTGGAGAAGAGCTCGCCCCTAAACCGCACGTACTAGGTGTCGGATGTCACTGGAAGACCGACCCCCCCCACGCCCCAAACTGCACAAATAACATGGCTGTTATAAAGTGATATAAGTGACTAAAGTACAAAATATATTCAATCAAAACAACACACACCCGCAGTCAAAGTTTGTGTTTGCATTAGTTTGGGCTACATGTAAACGTCTATTAAACAAGAGAAACTAGGTCACCCAGTCGATAAAAACAATGACACTATTACACATTTCGGACGACTTTCACCGTCAATTTAAATTTCAACGTAATTTTCCTAATAAAAATGGAGTTTGGTTAACATCCTTAACATTTATAAGTAAATGCTAAACACCTGAAGGGGTCGCAAACACAAAATATATCAATGCCAACTTGTTTGCTTGCTAGCACAAATTAACAAAAATATGTCAACTTACCTTGGCCAGAAGTCATCGACGTGCAGGATAATGACAGCGCTGTTGTTTAATTAACCTCTGTTCTTCATGTTTCAGTTCTGACTACGGTGATGCACGGAAAATGTTAAAAAGATCCCTAAGCCCTCCTGGAAAGAGAGTCCGCCCTACAAACAACCGCTGACCTACTTGTACACTACAATGACCAACATGCACCGCTTGAACCGTCTTATCTTACGTGCATGCGTCACAATAAACCGCGGTAAAGAAGCGGATGTTGACGGGTTGTTTTAAAGTGTTGGTGCTAACGGTACTTTTTTAAAATCAATTTAATGTCATATCATTGAACCGAGTATATTTTACTCTTACGTCGAACATAGCCAGTCTGATCATGTTAATATTACCGCCAAGATGCGCTGAATTACTGTCGGTGTTAAGAATAACCAGGAATTGGAAAATGATGCTGTTTCCATGGAGATGAAATTATACGATGAACAACAACTTGCTAGCTAACGTTAGCTGCTGACAATTTAGATAGCTGTTTGTTTACATAGCATACCTTATAAATACAAATAGATGATATTGTTATGAATGTGAAGAGAGATGCCATCGGGGTTTCAGTCCTCAAAGCACCAGAGTTTGGGGCTTTCCAGGAATAATGGTGCTCGTGTTTTACATTTTGAACCTCCACCGGACCATACAAAATTAACACAAGCAGCAGCAGAGGCTGCTGGTAAGTGAAATTTACAAGTGAAAGTTTGGGGAAACCCTCTGTTTACCCGTTAGCCACTTTGCTCAGCGGTCTTCTTGTTGAAATGCTCTGTCTACAAGTCATCTGTTTAACTTTATAGAAAACCATGACATCGCTCATCGGCTGAGATTCAACACTCTGACTCTGGATGAACTGAGGTAACAGATAGATTAATAATAGATTATAGTAATAGATTATAATATTAAGAAATGTTTAACAATTTGAGACAAATGTTAATCTTGTATACGCAGTGGAAAAGTAACACATAGTTAGTTGCTAATGGAGCACTGTTTCACTGCCTATACCAATTCATAATATAAGTGTAATGTTACCCAGCAGGACAATAACAAAGTGGTAATAATAAATGTTCTTGTATAACCTTTTATTTCTTGACAGTGAGGAGCTTGATAGGTGCACCAAGGAAACCCAGCAACTTCAAGAAGAAGTAGAAAATGCAACAAAAGAAGCCTTGGAGAGGTTTGGATGCACTAATGTCTGTGAGTACAAACATAACTACCCAACATTTTATTAACGTAACTTCAGACAGAGAGACAAAAATGTGTTTAGTAAAGGCTTGTTTGTTTCATGTCTTACCCACTTTTTGATATACTAGCTGAAAACACCACAAGTGATAAAGCTGAATGTTCATCTTAATTATTTATGTCATTTGATTAAAGAAACGGTTGA
>NW_018128415.1:34573-41073 GCF_001952655.1 Monopterus albus
AAATAAACAAAAACCCATTTTATGTACTGTAACTGTTGCCATGTTATATGCACAGGGTATGTTTTAAACTTTTGTTCTTTTGGCAGATGACCCACCTGGAGATTTCACCATTCTTTCAACCCACCAGCAGGCATCAACTCAGCCCAGGACGGTCTGTGATCTGGATAAGTTGAACCAAGACATGGCCCTCAGCTCTCCAGGAAAGGAGGGGCTGGTTAATGCAGTAGATGACTGTATTCAACATCTGTCTGACTTGCAGCTCCACAAGGTTCAGCCTTTTATTTCAGACGACTCTTATTAGTTTGATGCTGACCGAGTGACTGAATCAGTATCGTAATGCTTTCTCTGTGTAATGTATTGTTTACCCTCTCAAATACAGTCAAATGATCAACTTGAACAAGACACATTGAGTTTTGACAGAGCCATCATGAACCTGCAGACTAAGCTGCAAAGAGTTCAGATGGAGAAGGATGTTCTGTCTGACCTCAGGTGAACACACTGATAAAATTGTAATTCTGTAAAGAAACAGTTATAAATCACTGTGACCCACAGATCTTTTTATTTGTAGATTGAAGGATTCAAGGAAACATGCTGATCAGATGGAAAAGATGCTGTGCATGTTGGAAGAGCTCCAAAACATCAAAAGGGTCGCGGACCAGAAGCTGCAGGACACAGAGGCTGAGACTTTGGCACTTAACAGGAAAGTAGAGACACTGGAACATATTATAAAGGAAACATACTCTTCACTGTTATCTCATGAAACACCGTGTGGAAACCACACTGTCACTAGTCAGAACTTCACCACAGGTTCGGTACAGCTATTTCCGACTGCTGAGTTAACTGAGGAATTTAATGATAGGACAGACAAGATGGACAGGAGACATTGTTTGGTAAGTACTAGAAGCCAGTTACCTAGTGTTATGATGTTTAGAGTACTTCAGACTTAGACCTATACTCCTGCTATGTCTGATTTTTTTCATCTGTTTTGAATCTGGCAGCCAGTAGAACATCTGGGGAGTGAACAGTGCAGTGGAACAGATGAGCAAAAGGAAAGGTAATGTAGAGCTGCAGTGATTCATCTGTCAATCATTTAGTCAATTGGCAGAAAATGTAAAAAAAAAAAAGCCAAATATTCATTGGTTTCACTTCCTAAATGTGAGAATTTACTGCTTTCTTTTTCTTATATGATAGCAATACAAATACAGCTGATTGGAGCATTTGATTAAGTCAGTTGACAGAAAAATAATTAGCTAACTATTTCAGTAATCGATTAATTGTCTTCAAGCAAAAATCCCCCAGTTTCAGCTTCTCAGTTGTCATAATTTATTGATTTTCTGTCTTTTGTGATAGAAAAGTGAATATCTTTGTATTTTTGATTGCTGATCAGACAAAACAAGACAGATGACAAGATGACTTGCAGAAACTAGTATGGACATTTTCCCTGTTTTCTGACACTCTATAGACAATGCAAATAATGAATTAATCGAGACAAGATGAGCAGAAGACTGTCATTGAGCCTAGTGTAGGCTGGCTGTCTGTCAGATTGGCCACTAGAGTTGATGTCCTTGCCAGGCGCAGCTGCTTGTCTGCTCTATAGCAAAAATTATTTTACCCTTTCCAACTCTTGTATGCTGTCTGCCATGCTCTATTATATTTAAAAAGTATAGTATATGTATTTACCAGCATTGTCATCACACTCTCTTCCCATTGCTCTCTCCTAGAATGGAAGACCTAATTGCACATCTTGGCCAGGAGATGGCACTGTTAACTGACAAACTGAGCTCATCCAAAAACAGCAGTATTAGTTTAAGCGTCAAGTTGGAGCAGCTAAAGTAAGTGATGTTCCCAAATAATTTAGTACTTGTTTTTTCAGCTTGTCACTTACTTGAAAGAGCAAACAATGCTGACTTTCTGAATTATTGAATGCATGTGAATGTGTGTCAAAAGTATGTAATTTCTTTGTCCAGGAAATTTGGAGAGAGACAGACTTCACTGCACCAGTACCAGGTCAGTGAACTTGAATCAGCCTTCTCCAGCCATACAGAAAAGGTCAGGCAGATTTAAGTTAATACTATAAGCAACAATGTAAGCAGTGAGTCGCTGAAGCTGCTAAACATCAATGTTAACCAGCCATACTTATCAACTTCACTAGATGTGTAGATCAGAGAGACCAGAGTGGCCTAAACATGAGGCAAATATAACAACTACCATGTGAACCTGGTGTTAAAGAGGTTAGAAATAGTTTTTATATGTTTGTGATCGTGATTTGTTATCAATTTGTTTTCTTGAGCAACAGCTCATTCAGGCTCAGTCTCAGCTGATGGATGCCCAGAATGAGAGAGAGCAAGCTTTACAGCAGGCAGAGGAGCTACAGTCACGGCTCGACCAACTTAAGGTGCTGTGACAAATGATGAATGTGAAACCAGCATTTTGTCTCACTTCGTTGTTATCACAGCCAAGTGTTTATAAAGATGCGTGTTTACATAAGAGAATGGTGTTTAAAGGGGAAGCTGAAGTGTCAGGTTGACTTTACATGATGTAATTCAAATGTTGCTTAAGTTTTGTGAAGCCTAATTATGATGGAGCAATATAAAAATCTGGTTGTGTTTAGTCTGCTGATAAAACAGCTTCAGATGCTGATGGATAGAGTTAAACAGGACTACCAGGCTCAGATGGAGGCTCTGCTTAGGACGAGGGCTTTTCTGGCAGAGGTTTACTGACTGAGATTATACTGCTTGTCTTAATAATATCCACTACATGTTTATTCTCACCAGTGATGTCAGTGTCATGGGGGAACAATTTTGTGACTTACTGTGGCTGAGAATATTTAGGCAGGAAATGTAAATGTCAGATGCAGTGTCTCTTTTTTCAAAGCATTAGATATTCATTACTGTAGTTACTAGTGGCAGTATTTTTTTAAAGTCTGTATGTTGGTTTTTGAACATACCGATAGCTAAAAGCAACATAATACATACACAGGGACAAATGCATTCATTGAGATCACATATCTTCACACTGCCAACAAATTAATTTGTGCTCATTTAAATACAGTCATCCCACTGTGCCTCCTGCTTTATCCTCCAGACATGTGGTGAGCAGCAGCACTGTGAGCTCCAGGGGCAGGTGAAGGCCCTAAGAGGACAGCTGGAAGTGGCCTGGGAGCAGCTTCGCAGAGCTGGGGAGGAGAAAACCTGCCTCCAAACCCTGCTAGAGCAGAAGGTTCAGGAAGGGAGGAAATCCCAGGAACTCCTGTGGGAGAAAGACAGGGAACTCCAGCTCAGACAGCAAGAAGACCAACAGGTAATAAATCATGGAAAGTGTGTGGACACTCTTCCTGAAGAGAGGTTTTTGAAACATTTCATTTATGTTAAATACAAACCACTGCCCTTTTTTTGATGGCTAATTGAAATTAAGCTGAACTGATTTTTACAGCACCTTTCCAGTTTGGAAGAGGCTCAGAGCCGGTGCCAGATCCTGCATGCAAAAGGAGAAACACTGAGGCTGAAGCTGGAGGACAGCAAGAAGATGATAGATGTTCTAAGGTTGCAGATGGAGAGCAGCACCCAGATGGCGATGCAGCACAGCCGCACCATTGACAACCTTCACCAAGAGAACAGCCTTCTCAGCAACCAGCTAAACCAGCACAAGCTGGAGATCCAGCAGCTTAGGGTTGGTAGAAAACCTCAGTGAAATATGCTTACATCACAGAATTAAAACCTTTCTTTCTAAAGCCTTCAAGTTTGTTAATGTTTTTCTTCTTATTGATTTTTATCCTCAACCTTCAACATTACTAACGTCCCATTCTTCCTTCCTCTTATGTTTATGTACACTGATCAGACTGAGTTAGAGCGGCACAAATCAGACCAGTCTGCTGCTAAGCATGAGAGACAGCAGCTACAGGCCTCTGTGGCTGAGCAAAGGCAGCGTGTCCAGGAAAAGACTCTGGAGAACCAGCAGCTCACCAGCCAGCTGGAGCTCCAGGGCATGCAGTTACTCACCCTCACTAGTGAGTTCAAGTTAAGGCTCCAAACACAGTCTATGCAAGTATGCGAATGCATGTGACAACATGAGGCCCAACCAGTACAAAGAGGCAACTCCAGTTAAAACATGTTAATGTGTGCTCCAGGAGGTAATTTAGACCAATTAAAACTCAGTGTTTCCATGACCACAGACATGAAGTCAATGAAAGCATGTGTACTGCTCTGAAGACAGACAAAGACAGAACATAGAATATGTTTAATATACCAACAGTTTAATATAACAGTTTAATTCAGGCCTGTTGTGTAGTGTCAGGTCAGTGTTAGCTCAGAAACATGAATAGTGTCCCAGGAAAAACCATATACTAATATAACGAAACACAATCCAATGAAAACTGCAACAAAATCTATCTATCATTTATGCAACAGTTTACACTATCAACAAAGCCTTTTCATTATTGAGAGTGTTTGATATGTGTTAACTTCTTTATCTCTCTATAATACATGTTTGTCCGGGCATTATTTTAGAGGAGCACAAGGAGCTGCAACAGCTCCACAGCTGTAAGGACGAGGAGTGGGAGGGTATGGTGCTGAAGCTTCAGCATCAGCTAAGGATCACCCATGATGAGCTGGACCAGGTCAAGAGCACCGTGAGGACCTTGGAAGGAACTGATGGGCATGGTTAGAACCACCTCATTATTTAAACTGAGAGCTGATCAAAAGACCTTGTGTCCAAAGAAACGTCTGGGAAAATTCCTTTGGTTCAAATGCAGTCTGTGATCAAATGGACAGAATACAGTGACTTATTTTATTCATAATGTTCAATAACACTTAACTGAAATCTTTTAGAATATGAAGCTGTTATTTTTTTATCCTCCTCTGCTGCATTCCAGTTTGAGAGATATAACCTGGCACATGTAACTATTAACATTCACTATGTCCTTGATGTGTACAAAGCCTGCCCAGTATTAAAAGCTCTGTGATTTATGTTCTTGCTGTCTCACATGCACGATGTCCTTTGTCTCTGTGTTGCTTTGTCTCCACCTCAGGCCTCCAAGTAGCCATGAGCATGCAGAAGGAAATCACTGCCAGAAGAGAGCAGGTCGACTCTTTGCAGAGCAAAATCCACCGTCTTGAGGAGGCTATGGAAAAGCTGTATCAGGTGAAAAACTTAGCGGTGTCTGTGTAGGTCATTCATGGCTTCTCTCCAATCAAGTTTTTTCATCTCATATTTTTTCAGAGTTCCAAATTGTTCTACAAAGAATCTTTTCTCACTCCAACAAAATAATAAATCATAAATACATTTTTAACTTGAAACAGTACTTGCCTCGTTCTGTTGTTCTCACTACCCAGGAGAAGAGCTGCCAAATCCTGGAGAGCCAGCGTCAGCTCCAGGAGCTTACCTTTGTCAGGGAGGAGAAGAGACAACTCGCCAGTGAGCTAGAGGCCATTCGCTCCAAAGACCAACAGCTGAGAGAACGGATCAGCAAGTTGGAGGCAATCCTTCACAAGGTGATACTTATTTAAACAAATAAACATAAACAACGAATATACTGTAGTAAAATATATTCTGTTTTCAAAAGTATGTTACTGTGGAGCTATAGTGGCCTGGATATTGAAGTTGCAACCATTAACTGCACTATCTGTGTCTAGTGGGCAAGTTTAGTTGCATGTAATTCCCCATCTCTTTCCCCCATCATATACTGTATTCTCTTTACTGTCTGCGTTCTAATAAAAGCATAAAATGCTAAATATACAGTTAGGAAAGTGCTGATTATCTGCAATTGTCTTAAAGCAGAAATATTATCTGAAATTTGTTTTTTCCTTCTGAGAATTACTATTGTTTTACTTTATAAGAGTTGGCATCACTTTCCCTCAAACTGTTATTACTTGCCTCTGGAACATAACAAAAATGTGTTTACATATTCTGGTAAAAAAAAAAAAAAACCTAAGGTTGCCTCAACCTTATCAGTCTGTTCTGTCTCTGTTTGTCTTTGTCACCATGCTATTACGTCATACTGTGTGCTCTGCATGTTCCCAAAGATGTCAGAGAGCTTTGCCGACTGTCAAGATTTCATTCAGCTGCAGGAGCAGGAGTTTTTCCAGCTGAAACTCCAACATGCCCTGGACCTGAAGGTATATGGAGATTGTCTTTTTGTAAGAGAGAGTATTTACCCATATTATCTCTTTCTTGTGCATGTGGTGAGTCTTATGTTATGACTTTACTTTCACAAATCTTGAGGTACAGCCGATTTTATGTTCCTTTTTCAGGAGCTCGAAGGTCAGAATTTGCGCACAGCTCTGAATGTATCTCCACCTGTCCTGGACTCTTTTACCCCGTCTGCACTCACTGCTCCACCCTTTTCCCAGCATGCCTCTAACACTCAGATCAAGGTACTGTCAGAAACACCCTATAGCTCTCCTGTCTCCTGCGTGAATTGCTGTTTATTTAGTTGCATAGAGACAAGCTCAGCACATCTGCTCGGACTTTAAATTAAAAACACACACACTGCATTGCATTCT
>NW_018128415.1:41122-46747 GCF_001952655.1 Monopterus albus
TTAGTTTGTCTTCTAGAGTCACGCTGCTAATACATTTTTATGTGTTTTTACTGATTTAATAAAAAAATATTGTTGCTAGTTGATTTTGTAAGATCGTCCTGTATTCCCTGTTTTTTCAGTCAAAATGCTCCCTAATCAGACCAGCTGTTTATAATGTTGGCATCCCCACAGGACTGCACTGACATTGCCCCTCTCTCCCTCTCCTCTCTCCTCATTATGCTGCTGAAGAGGCAGCAGGACAGCCCTGCCAGGGAGCTCAGGTCTCTCGTTAAAGAGCTACGAGGAGTGATTTCAGAGAACCACAGACCACACACTGATAACGGTGCTGCTGACTGCAGCTTCTACAGGAGGAGATCTGCACCAGAGAGAGTGCACAGAACCACATTGTACGTCTGACTCCATTCCCACACGCTGGAAGAATTAGCTTCATTCTTAGGCTAGTGTAGGTCACAGCTGGAAATCATGTGATGTACTAAGTGAGCAAGGAGTGGAGGAGGAAGAGGGGATTTACACATTGACCACAGTGTTCTTTGCTGCTTGCTCGGTAGTATACTATAAAAAGAGTTAAACTCATAGTTTGAAATCTTCTTAGTGCCTTAGGTTTTCTATGTTTGACCCGTGGAATATGATATGTTCCTGTGGAATGTTTCACTGTCTATTTTAATATCCCCCTGTGCCTTCAGCAGCACTGACAAGGCTGAAGAAATAAAAGCTGGCTTTGAACTTAGAAGAAAAACGTGCTACAGGTAGGGAGTGCCTCTGAATCAGACCAACTCATTGTCATCTTTTTGTGTGAATGCTCTGAATATGACTGGCCTTGAGGCTACAAGATAATCACACCATGTACCTATGTGACCTTTTACCTTTCATGCAACGTGTAAGGTGCCACAAAGTGCTACAGGCTAAATAATGTGATGTATCCTGTGTCTGTTTGTGCATACACTGTGCGTACAGTGAGCCACATCTACTGAATGCCGCTGAGCTGAACAGGAAGACAGCCCACAGCAAATCCTTCAGTGAGAGTGAGTTAATCAATAATGAAAATGATCATTAGGTGGAGCCCTACATAAGGTGGACCAGCAAAAAAAAACAACTAATAATCAATTAATTTTTTTCCCAATATCAATATTTATTGCTCTAACACAGACATTATGAATTTTCTTGACTGTGTGACATCAAGCAAAGTGCCTGCAGCGAGGTACGCCTCCTTTCCCACAGCTCCTCTCACTGGGCCGCAAGTCACCTGTCCACTCTCTGCTGACCTCTGACCCAAACAGCTAACACTGACCTGACACTACACAACAGGCCTGACACTGGTTCCTCGTATCAGTAAGTTAATAGCGTATACTGTATATACACACTTGATCCTATCACTGTGAACTCTGTATAATAGATTATGTTCGAACAGACCTCTGGCAATTCTGTGGTAGAATGGAAACTAAGAAATAACAAACCAAACATTTTCCATGTACAGTAATGAGGAGAGGTATTAATTGGTTAACGAGAGTCATTTATGGTTTTCCTTCAAGACAGTGTATCAGTTCAGAGTTTACTTCAGAGGCTGGGATGACTGTTTCACACTGTTTGAACGTGAAGGAATAGCATCCCCACAAAAGTCAGATACGTACAGTTTATTGATACAGATGACTGTAAATGAAATCTCACACACACATCTGAGGTTCTGGGAGGATGTGATAAGGCAACAGAAATCCTTTTTAGCAATACATGTTACCTGTTATTGTCTTTCAGCAGCTCACGGACATCACAGTTTACAAGAAATTGTATAAATGTTATTGATTGATTGTAATCTATATGATCTCCATCCATCCATTATCTGTACTGCTTGTTCCTGAATAGGGCCATGGGGGACTGGACCTGTTCCAGCTGACATTGAGCGGGAGGCGGTGTACATCCTGGACAGGAGGCCAGTCTGTCACAGGGCTGACATGTAGACAAACAACCACACACACTCTCATTCCTACGGGCAGTTTAGAGTCACCAATCAACCTAAGCTGAATGTCTTTGGACTGTGGGAGGAAGCCAGAGAACCTGGAGAGAATCCATGCAGGCACAGGGAGAACATGCAACTCCACACAGCTGCTGTGCCGCTCCTATTTGATGTCATACTTCAGAATTAATGTAATCACTTCACATTTTTCTTACAGAAATCTAATATTTCAAAAGGCTTATCAGATGAAGTTGGATGTCAAAAAAAAGTTTATTAGAAAAAGTTCCAATTATGTCTGTGTTCATAAATTATTGTTTAAATAAAGCCTTAAAAAGCAACACACCTGGCCAATAAAGCTGCTTCTGATTCTGATCTTAACAAGTCTCTTCATTTACAAAGGTTTTCTTGTCAAACACAGGCAGTAGTGTAAAATATGAAATGTTTTTGTGTCTGAATTCAGGCTGTGGGGAGACATGATACATAAAAATGGAATTGTTTTGACTGTGGTCAACCTCTAAGTGTACAGGCTTTGCTTTCACCCTTGGCATTCTTAGTCCTTTGTGGATTACATAACTACTGACAGCTTAGGTTACATACTTCACATCACTTTGGCCTCCTCACTCATCATTAGACCAGCTGTTTCACATGTTAAATACATAGTAAAATGACATGAACTATACTGAGAATTTGTGGCAGATGGTAGACCTTATCTTATTTTTGTTTGGATTTTGAAGTCCAGCTCCTTGGACATGGTGCGTGGGGGTCCCAGTGGCTCATCTGTACCAGGCTCTTTACTGTACATGTTGTTGGATTTTTCTCAATTGGCAGCTGTAAAAAAATGTGATGCTACAACTATTAAGACTGTGAAGTTGACTTTTTATACTTTGTTTGGCTTAGAGACATTTGAAACGCACTGTAACAGTTATTGTTTGTGGCTATGACAAGATTTTATTTTTGACCTGAAAATATTTTGGCGTCTTGTTGCACTTGAATGGAGAAAGGTGGCAATGTAGAGTTTTGAGGGCCACTGTCAGAATGTCCCCACATGGCAGATTCAGTTACACTGACCCCTGTGCTCCAAGAGTGCCAGTATAGCTGCATTGTATTGGCAGACATTCCTTGTTTAACTCTTTCCACTTCTTCTTTACTTAGCTCTGGATAGTTTTCATCTTCCCCCTGCTCCACATGGTGTCCTGTAGGAAGTGGAGAGGTGCTGTTTACACACGTCTGGGTCCAGATAGGATACTACCTTATGAAATAACTGGAGTTTTATTTAATTTCCACAGCTACTGCTATTTTATTTAATCACACTCAGAAAGTAAATATGAATATAAAAGCTAAAAAGTTCTCAAATATAAGTACTCTTACCTGGTCTGAAAAAAGTGGTGTCAGTGCATTTCTATCTTTTAATATTAAAGTAAATGTAGGCTACTCTTTGGACAAAATGGGTCCCTTTCATATTGTTATATTATTATATCCTGTATGTTATTGAATTATCTGATGCAAAACTCATTTATAGAACTGTACATTGGGGGCTTTACTCTAATGTATAATATTTTACAAAATTATAGGCCTGTATGTTTTATATGTAAGCTATTTTATTCTGTTAACTGCTAAAGCTGTCAGATGAATGTAGTGAAAAGTACATATTTCCCGCTGAAATGTTAAAATGGATTTACCTACATTAAATCTTAACTTTACAACAGCCTACATGAGTAAATGTACTTAGTTCATTTCCACTGATAAAAGAGGGCAATCTGCATAATGAGTGCTTTTAATACTTTATGCTTATTATGCTTGCACTTGCATACTAATAGGCTGCTACTAAGCTACTGGTCCACTTTTACTAAAGATCACCAAAGAAACGACTGCTATAATAAGCCCCAAAAGAAAGATGTCAATTGCCACTTATGAGGGGAAAATAGGCACAATGTTTTTGTTTCCATGGTTCCTTATCAGTATTATTTATTTAATGAACTTTGTGAACGGTTACAGAAAACAAACTGTCCTTTTCAATATTGAACGTCACATCTGCAAAGGTAGATAAAATCTGGCTCATGATGTCACCTTATATATGTTGCTTGGTAACCATGGCTACAGCGGAGGAACAATGGTGACCATTATTTTCTAATTAATGGGAAGACAGGGTTGTTTTACATTACATTAAATGCACAAACAATATTTTACAGTCGGCTTTCAGCATCAGCGGCGAAAAGGTCAAAGTGTTTGTTTGTCATATGCACAGTTAGGAAACATGTTTCCCTGTACAATGAAATTCTTACTTTGCCGTCCACATGAATGCCACAAAATACAAGTGAAATATAAAGTAGATGAGCAATAACACAAATCTAAATAGGCAGTAAAATCACAAATCTAAGGCACTTTAAAGCAGCAAGTGAAACCAAAAGATACTCATGATTTACTCAAATAGACCACTGTATCCTACTTTGGTAAAGCGCTGAGGTGGTCTACTTTACACACCACTACATTTATTCACTACATTTGGGCTATTACAGCTGCTGTTACCAGTTGGTTTCACTTTAAATTTTTACATTAAATACATATATTGCGCTCCAGACAGAATTTTTACATTTCAGTATTTTTACTAAAGGATGTCTTCCACCACTGGCTAGTTACCGGTGAAGCAATAACATGTTAAAGGAACTTACATTAACCTATAGTAGATATTTCCTTTTAGATTAATGTTCATCTGCTATGACGGTTATGTATGGACTTCATATGCAGTGTAGATATACTTGACAAATTGAAAGACAGAAAAGAAGACCAAGTGGTGGAAGTTGCAAAAGAAAGAATGTTGTGAGGAATTCAGACAGAAGTTGAGACAGGCTTTGGGCGGTCAGGAAGAACTTCCAGATGACTGGGAAACTACAGCAGAAGTGATCAAGGAGACAGGTAGGAAGGTGCTAGGTGTGTCATCTGGAAGGAGGAAAGAAGATAAGGAAACATGGTGGTGGAACGAGGAAGTACAGGACAGCATTCAGAGGAAGAGGCTAGCTAAAAAGAAGTGGGACATAGAAAGAACTGAAGACAGTAGACAGGAGTACAACAAATTGCAGCGTAGAGTGAAGAGGGAGGTGGCAATGGCCAAACAGAAAGCATATGATGAGTTGTATGCCAGGTTAGACACAAGGGAAGGTGAGAAGGACTTGTACAGATTAGCGAGACAGAGAGATAGAGATGGGAAGGATGTGCAACAGATAAGGGCGATTAAAGACAGAGATGGAAAGGTGCTAACAAGTGAGGAGAGTGTGCGGAGAAGATGGAAGGAGTATTTTGATGAATGAGGAAAATGAGAGGGAAAGAAGGGGGGAAGAGGTGAATATTGTAGGGAAGTAGCAAAGATTAGAAAGGATGAGGTGAGGAAGGCTCTGAGGAGGATGAAGAGTGGAAAGGCTGTTGGTCCAGATGACATACCTGTAGAGGTGTGGAAGTGTCTAGGAGAGACAGCAGTGGAGTTTCTATCTAGTTTGTTCAACAGGATTTTAGAGAGTGAGAAGATGCCTGAGGAATGGACAAGAAGTGTACTAGTGCCGATCTTTAAGAACAAGGGTGATGTGCAGAGTTGTAGCAACTACAGAGGTATTGTTAGAAATTAGACCAATTCTTTTGTTGGAAGCAGAAGCAGTGACAACAGGAGAGGACTGTTTAAAATCAGC
>NW_018128415.1:47979-48464 GCF_001952655.1 Monopterus albus
TCTTCAGGTTGATTTATTTCTGCAGAAAGGAGTTGTCTACAACAGCACACCAGGATGCATGTTACAGAGACTCAAAGGATAAACATGAATCACTTCAATATAAGGCAGAAGATAACATCACACAAAGGAGGGTACACTGAGAACAATTATGCTTCTGTGTTCAAAAAGTTTCTAATTGGCAAAACACTGAGAGGTTCACAGGAGATACTTTCAAGGCCTGCGGATGTTACAGTTGTTTCTTCCAGCAAACAAAGATACCTTTGGCATTTAGTGATCCAGCAGAAAACAAAGTTCACTTGTCCAGTGTGTGAAAGGTTACCACAGTTAGTTATCACAATCGTTAGCAGACTATACTTTAATATGTAAATCAATAATATAAATGGATATACTTAAAAATGCCATTACACTTGATAGAGAGACAGATCAATAGATAGCTAGATAGTAAGTTAGAGAAGAATAGATAAAGTAGTGTTGGGATGGATCGA
>NW_018128415.1:48543-60530 GCF_001952655.1 Monopterus albus
TGTGCAGAGGAGGGATAGTGGTTATATTGGTAGAAGGATGTTGGAGATGGAGCTGCCAGGCAAAAGGTCAAGAGGAAGGCCAAGGAGATTTATGGATGTGCTAAAAGAGGACATGAAGTTAATTGGGGTGAGAGTAGAGGATACTGAGGATAGAGTTAGGTGGAAACAGATGATTTGCTGTGGCGACCCCTAACGGGAACAGCCGAAAGAAGAAGAAGAAGATACACTTGGCAAACTGTGTGCATTAAGTGTTGATATTTGATTATTTACAGATTCATTTAGAGTATTTAAATGGGTGTTTACAGCTATTGTGTTGTTTGAGTGGCAGTTCCTACAGTAACACTCACACATAATAGGGATTGTTTTTCTCATCTTATAGCATAAATTCACAAGCCAGGAGAATATTTATAAATGTTAAAGGTGATTCCTCTTTGTGGAGCCTGCTGTGACACTAGAAGGGTCTCCTTGTTAGATTATAAGTGTTAATAGAAATCTTTCATTTGCTACTTAAATACTCAGTGGTTGAGTGTGTATTGAAGTACTTTACCTGAGCAGAATTAGCAATGCCACAGTGTACTGTAAATATAGCCTGCCACATTGCAAGTAAAAATCCTACATTCAAAATTGTATGAAGTACGTGAGTATTATCAGACAAATCTACTTGCAGTATCAAAGTAATCACATGTTAGGTTATTATATACTTTACATATTACTAACTTGCAAGCAGCATTTCAGTGTTGTCACAAACTAAGGTGAATATATTTTAACTGCTTTACTTACTTTTGTGTGCTTTTAAGTTATTACAAAGCATCATATGATAACATGTTTTCCATTTAAAATCATAATCCCTATAAAATAATTAGAAATGTAGCTGTACAAATGTAGTGTGGTGGTTTCCTAGAGTTATGCACAATAAAATAAAATGAATCAAATAAAATAAAGTGCCTCAAATTTGTAGTCACGTACAGTATTCATGTACTTTTCCACCATTGCTGAATGTACTGTCAGTTGATGTGTGCTAAACTATCTACTTCTGCTTTTGCAGTTCTACTTTTTTCTCTCTCAGTGTCATTAGTTTACCAGAACTGGTGTTAGCTTCCCACTTAATTTGGAGTTCCCCAAGTTTACTGATAATGTGTAAATTTGCTAACAATTTCAAGGAAATCCTGACAATGTCTGGAACATCTAGGAGCTAATTCATCATTTCGGAAGGGAAAAAGCTAATTCATCATTCTTAGCCTGAGTTCATGTCCAGGGCTCATCTGCTCTCCAGGTAAACACCAGGGAGAACACTGCCGGGACACAGAGACCACTGTTCCTCTCTTTCATTACTGATGAAACTAACTTAGTAAACAATTTCAGTGCAGTCAGTGAACTAAGCTTGATGCTAAGCTAGGGCAGATCATCAGTGTACCTGGGGTCATCCAGTGTTTCGGGTCTTTAAACAGCATACATCCTCAAGGCGACCCAGCTGAGGCTTCTGTCCTAGCACTAACACCCCACCCCCCCAATCCACATCCATCTTGAGGACTACAGCCTTAGTGATGTTACCAATGGCCCTTCTCCTCTTCTCTCCTGTAATGCCAAGCACAGCATAGGCAGAGAGACTGGCCTACACAACCTCAGCACCGACCTCCACAGGTAAGCACCTTGCTCTCCAGCCCTGCTTCTGGCAGTCTTTGACCAAGCCATCATATTTCTCACTCTTTCAAAAGCATCCTCCATTACTCACTGAGAAACTGCCAGCTCAGGCCTGTGTTCTTGTTTAAGTACTTAAAATATATGCTTAACAATTTTATGGCAATGGTCTAATACAGGCTATTTTCATTTTACTTGAAGCACTACCTGGCCTGAGGAATGGGAAAAATTGCGACATCCTTGGCATAAACAAACACACACAGTGATCAAGCACGGAAGAAGTCTGCCCTTCAGCTCCTGAAATCCAGGGCCTGTTTGTGTAATGGACTGTTCTATTTTTATGCATTTTTCTTGTCTATTTGCTTGATTGCAGTGAGGAAATGCTCAAATTGTGATGTACGTTACACACTGTCCCTTTCTTTCCTCTCCAAAAGGATTTCCTTCTCACGCATCCTGACTTATAAATATTGAAATACGGCACGCATTGGTCATTGTCTACAAAGTACATGTAAATGGCTACATGAAGATGGCCTGACTTGGGAAAGCTCAGCCCCTGTGGAAAAAAAAAATCTGAGAATAAATATTAGAACATGGGCTAGTTTACACATGCAAATGTAAAACCACTGTGTTTGCTTATTTAATGTGGGCAGAGCAGAAGTAGTGCAGTGGTACAATCAGAAAACAAATCCCATTGCTATAAATGAATCCATAAGCAAATCCAAAATGATACTGATTGTAATAAGTTTGCACTTTATTTGCAGGTATTTTAGTCAGAAAGGTTAGAAGTAAAGGGAAGCTACTTCTGATTGTTTGATGGTGTGTGCTGTTCTATTTGTTTATTTATTCCACACATGCACAATAAAGTAAAAAAAAAGTAAAAGCAACAGGACAACATTAATTTTCCTCGAGAGACAACTTTCTACACCCCATCAAAAGGATAAGTACAATTGAGGGAAACTGGGGGAAACGCAGGAAATGTTTTGTTTGTGGTAAATTCAGAAGGTTTGGCAGCATGCTGCATTTCCAGTGAAAAGGTGTCTACTGCCATTTTTAACAGTCTCCACCAGCCTGTGAGATGTTGAAAAACTCTAGAAAACAATACAGCAGAGAGGATGTGCAAACCTCCCAACACTATTTGTACAGGATGCAATCCAGGTGTGGCCCCTCTTCTTTGTGCCCTGTCAACTTTAGGTGAAGTGAAATTAAATTTCCTGAACCTTATTGTTGTGACCCCTGTCACAGCAAACGTCACACCTTCCTTGAGTATTTTACTTGAGTGAAAACAAAGTGCAAGGTTTGTTGTTTTGGTAATGTCATATTTTTGTGACTCCTACCTCTGGCTATTTGTAACTTGTTTTTTAATAGGGTTGTGTTCCAGGTTTGTGTGTGTAGGTGTGTGTGTAGGAGATATGTACTGTAGTAATGTGAGATAATAGGTGTCAAAGTGGGGGGAAATAATGAAAATATATAAATAAATTTTAAAAGAGACCTTTGTTCTAGTGTGACTATTAACATTAAACATATATTCTGTTGTTAAATAAAAATAAGTAGGTTTGGGTGGCACAGCGGTGCGGTAGTTAGCACTGTCACCTCACAACGAGAACGTTCTGGCCCCGGCTGACCCCGTGCCTTTCTGTGTGGAGTCTGCATGTTCTCCCTATGCCTGCGTGGGGTACTCTGCGTGGGGTTCTCGGGGTACTCTAGTTTCTCGTGGGTGTGAATATGAGTATGAGCGGTTGTCTGTGTCAGCCTTGTGAATGACTAGCAATCTGTCCAGGGTGTACCCCTGCTTTTTGCCTAAAGTCAGCTGAGATTGGCTCCAGAGAGGTATAGATAATGGATAAATTGGTTCATTATCAGTTAATATCAGGATTATTTTTGGGATTGATATATTTTTCAAAAAAGTCCATCAATTCCCCAGTCCAAGAAGATGTCATTTTTGCTTATTTTACCTGACCAGGGGCCCAAAAGCCAAAGACAGCAAATCACTTTACAGTGATTTAAAGCTGCAAATTCCCATATTTGACAACCTGAAATCTTGTTTAATAAATGATTTAAACAACAACTTGTTGTCAAATATGTTGTTGTGGAGAGCCAGATTAATGCAACATTATTTTAGGGCCCTGGAATGTGGTGTGACAAAAAAAAAAAACCCAATGTGGGAATTATCACTATCACAAGCCTCTTTTCACAGTTTGTCAAAAGTAACATTGAGCTGTTGATGGAAAGAGCGGCATTCTATGGTGCAGAGAGGGAAAGGGCTTTGTTTTCATAAATTCTTTATCTTGTACTTTTATTGAATCTTGTAATTATTGAATGATTGATTAATTGATTAATAATTTCAGCGATGTATATAAATAAACTACAGCCTGATAATATTGCACATTTTGATAACATTTCCTTGTAAGTCGCTTGCTAATTTTGTGTGGGATTGAATCATTTCTTACTTCTTAGTTATTTCTTACTATTACCAAAAGACTTTATGTGTTATTTACTATCATTGTTTGCTGTTATCTAGCCTCACAAAGGAGTACATCTTGCAACCTCAGTTTTCCCATCACTACTTCATGAGTGAAGCAAAACTGTGGTCAGGCTTTGTCAGACTGCGCCTAAAGCACAATGCCTACGCTGTTGCACAACTATCCTTTCAAAAACAGTAGGGACAGTAAAGCTACGTGAGGTCACTGAAACATTTTGGTCACAATCAGTGTTTTATGTTTTCAAATATGTTGTTGTGGAGAGCCAGATTAATGCAACATTATTTTAGGGCCCTGGAATGTGGTGTGACAGCAGTGCCTCCTTAAATTCCTAAATTAATACTTTTGCGGGAACAATAACTCCTTGTCTCCTGTTATATTAGCTGAATCGTGGGAAATGAACCACACCTAGATGAACAAAGGACTCACTCCATCATTTAAATGTGGTTGAGTAAACAAACTAGAATGCCTGACCATGAGAAAGTATCTACAGTAGATAAGCAGATGTTTGATCCACCTCTTAATTTATCTTCCTCTGGCTCATTTTTATTTCTCATTATTCTTAACAATTCATTACTGCAGCCAGTAATGGAAAATATTCTCTGATCTTTTACTTAAGCACACATACCAAAACAAAAACATAAGAAATACACCAACACAAATAAAGGTCCAGCATTGAAAAAATCCTACTTAAATAAAAGTACAAAGAACAAAATGTACTTAAAATACCAAAAATAAAAGAGTTAGTTCTGATGGAAAATGGGCCCTGTCACTAATGAACTACAATATATGACATTGTTATTTAATACAGATGCGTTAACATGCACTGAAAAGTGAGCTTTCACTGTTGTAGCTGGTTGAGATGGAACTGATATCAGTGCTTTAACATTTTATATAAAAGGTATAAACTACATTTTAGTAGCAGCTTCACTCCTAACCAAGGGGTCAGGCCTCTTCTGTGAGTCACTAGATCAAGTTTAGATGTGAGATATTTAATGGTGCAGAAATAAAGAAAGAAGTAAGTTCTGCTATGCAAATTTGTATTAGTTTTATAATTAATTGGATAATTTTACCTTTATGAGTCTCAAACAGTTTAAATGAAACCATCTGAAAGGTTTAAAGGGAAAATGCTAACAGCTTACAAGTTTCAATCTAAATTTAGTGCAAATTGTAACAACATTTTCTTAAAATTTGGAAATTAATGCGCAGTTTCATCCACTACCATTACAGGAATACAATAGCAGCTGGTCGCATGCAGTACTGACTTCTCCAATCAGCTGCCATTAAACCACTGCAGAATAAAGAGATGACATTAACGAGTGCCAGTCAAACCTCAAACAGAACTGATGTGGAAACCATGATGGAAGTATGGCATATATGTTTGTTTGCTTTATTTATTTATATTTTGAGGAACATTACAGTATCCTCATCATAACATCAGATGCTTTCATTAAAGTTGAGCTTTTCAGGGAAGCACAGGGACGGCACATGTGTGTCATGATTTGTTCAACTAAGTCTGTTTCCATTGCATGTTGTTTCAACTTGTTTACACTGATATGCCAACTTTTCCACCCTCACCCTTAGATTAAAGACACATTTCTGGCATTTCCACTCAGGCTTTTTATGCACAAATTGAAAATCTGCATAAAACAGGTAGATGAAAACACTTATAGACTGAAAAGTGAACAAGGGGCAAGTATCTTAAAGCCTCTTTCAGCTTTCCTTCTTACTATACATTTTGTATTTCTTATATCACTAAACATTTCTTTTGGCTGCTACAACACAACAAGTTCTTTTGGTCACTGCGATCTTCTCCAAGGAGAACAATGAATGGATTACCCCAGAAATAAATTTACTGTAGTGTACTCTTCCCATAGAACTTTGGCTTAGTTTGCATTAATCACTTCCAGTGAAAAGGTCTGCCACTCCTCACAAGGCTCCACTCCACTGTATATCAGCCTCTGGCCTTACAAAGACTGTCTCAGTCTCAAAAGTATTGTGACTTAATGTCCCGTACCAGGCTCCACTGGGGTGGAGTACACCGCTTATTCCGTATAACACATGTTAAGCAGTATTTACAGAAAAAGCTCATGTTGTTCCTCTTGTGCTGATATAAGGTGGGAGCTGGAGATATGGAGGACAGGTGATGGAGCATGACTGATGGATGATTTTTTAAATCTTATACACAGTAGATTGTCCTCCAAAATGTTATGCTTAAGAAACTCTGCTTTGATTTGTGCTTGATTACAGTGCAGTCTGAAATTGCCAGGTTTAAAAACAGGGTTGGAAGTTTTGTTTTTTTAATAACAAAATGTGTTTCCCAACCATAAAAAGCAAAAGTTAAAACCGCAACATTTAAAGCTGATACACATCATAGTGTTGTAAGAGACACTGTGCTTTACACTAAGTATTTATATATGACTTTTGCAACACTTTATTATTCAGAATGTCTCTTTAAAGACCTAGAAGTAATGATTATTTTAGATTTTACCAAAAATATTAACTTTTTTTTTGGCAGTTCTAATGCCATCCAATGACATCGTCATGTTAGCATTGTTACCGTGAGTGTGTTATCACAGCAATCTTAAAGTAGCATTTAGGCCAGAGCTGCTGGCCTGGCTTAGTCAACTTACACTGTAGATCTCATTTCAAACTACCTGTTTAATCTTTTTCCACCATTGATACACAATGATTTAACATGTGATTGCTTTGTGAGCCAGGGTGTTAATTTTACAGGGCAGCAGATGAATAACAAAACATAATATGAAGGAAAATGTCAGTCAGGAAAACATGAGTCATTGTTGGCATAAAGCACGTGTTAATTAAAGTCTTATTTAGCAGACAAAAGGTGTCCTTCCACACCTAGATCACCAGGCACACAGAGTTCGTGTCCTGGAGGTAACTTTGACTAGTCCCAGCCAACTAGACAAAATCATTTGCCATCTGTAAGCTTTTAAGTGAATCCACCCATCCATCCTATGGTTTACTGTCTACCTATGACTATGCCTGCAGTCATACTATACTGATTAACAGTCTGTTCCTCAATTAAAAATGAACCAGACTGTCATGGTTCTGTCCTGCTGGCTTCTGGCATCATGCTTTTATTTTGTTATAATTTCCTGTTTCCATCTCATACTGCATATGGACTCTTTACACTAATTATCACTCATTGTTTACACCTGTTTTCACCCCTTTATAGCAGCTTTCCCCCTACCAGAAAGCTGCCAGATTGTTCTTGACTTATGTGCAGACTTTCAAGCATTTACTCGTGATACTTGTGATTCCTGATTCTGACCCTGGACAGTCCTGACCACCGATTTCTGCTTTGCCCTCCTGTTACCATATATTTTCTGTGTATCAACCTTCGAACCTTCCTCTCTGGCCTCTCGTTTTTGGATTCCTTGGCTGTTAGTGTTTGCCGACACTGAACTTGGGACTGACTTACCGGCTCATGAACTCATTATAATCATTAGATGTGTGAGGATGGTGACCTTAAATTGTACCTAAATACAATGTGAAGTTAAGACCACATGAGTTAGCACATAACCCATTTTGCACTGTTACCACGGACAACTCAGATAAGGTGATCATTCAGAATACTTTCTTTTCCCAGACTTATGAATGGACATTTTGTTCAAATAAACATGCTTTCTGTTCAGCCACATTTGCACTTTAACCTTGTTTCCAAAGCCAAACGTTACTGGTACAGTAACAGTATTATATCTGGATGAAAGTCTCCTTGTTATCTCAAGATGCCATATGTAAAACTCTTCACATAAAACATGATTTCCAGTCATCAAATAGTTGTGTTGGCCTTCAAAGTTTAAAAACAGCAAAAACCTGATCCAACATAAAAAGAGGCCATTACAACGTTTGAACTGTTTTACCCTTCTTCACCCTCCCACTGTTTCTTTTGGCAGAAACAATGTTGTCGCAATACAGGACTGTTATCCTTCCCCCCTGATGATTATCTTTAGCATTTTTTACTTCTCTTGTTTGAACAGATGCTGCCCCCCTCCTGCAGCCCCCATCCTCTGAGACTGCCATAAGGCTTAGTACAATGAGGTAACGCTCACTTACATTAATGTTAAGAGTCCAGCCCAGTCAGTTCCTTCCAGAAAGAAACATCAAACAATATGATGTATATCACTTCCCAAGGAAAAATTTAAGCCTTTTGTCCTGCTTTATTTATGAATGGATTATGAAAGAGGCAGCTGAATGACCGTGCTCACCTTTCAGTCTGTCCATTACTGCCCATGCAGCATGTTATAGCAGGATGAATCCTGCTGGCTACCAACCAAGACCCAAATAAATTCTAGTAAGTGGTAATAGAATGTCTTTCTAGAGTCTGATTCAGTTTCATTGCATAAAAGAGCTGCAACCAGTAGGATGAATTTGTGAATGACTGATTGAGCTAAGGAGTGGTCAGAGATTTAGCCAGTTTTCTCATCTCATGGGGGACCTCATATCTTGTCCACTTGAATTCCGGTTAAAAGCATGCTCTTGAGATAAGCAGCTGATGTTGTCTGTAAGAATGGACTGAAGCTTACTGGTGCTTCACAGTTGTCTGTGCCCTGTTTCAGCTTTACACTGGTGAGATGCTGAAATCCAGCAAATCCAAATTTCAAAGGCATTGAAAAATCTCACCTGATATTTTGCATATTGGATTATGCTCCTCAGATGCCGTGTCTTATTATTGTGACACATATCTGGATTGCATGGGCTGACTAGTAGCCCACAGATTCCTGCCTCGGCAAGACTGTGCAGGTTTATGACTTTGATCGGATTCTGGTAACATGTTCACAAGCTTGATGATGTGAAGAACTGATGTTGCAAAAGAAGCGTTGCATAACACCACTCTGTGCTAAAACAAAGATTTTTTTGTGTATCTGCAAATTAATGTCATTGCTGTTTTACTTTTCATAACACCTGTTTCCCAGTAGCGACCTACTTTTGAAAAATCAGGATGACATGCAGTCAGAGAGTATAGCCAGTTTAAAATTTACTGAATTCACATTTATATTTGGCATTATTGTTACATATTGGTGGATTATGAGACAAGGGGCCACTAGGCACAGACATAAAACAGCCCCTCACCCCTCCTACAATGGAGTAAGATGAGTCTAAGGTACAGATTCTGTCTTCTTAAAGCTATGCTATTCATTTACCTTGCTAATTGTATTTTAAAGCACTACTGTGTGCTAACATTGTGCAAAATGAAAAACAGCTCTTGCAGTGATGGGGAGATGCTTTGCGCACATAGAATCAGGGGATTTAGCCTTGAGACAGTGTACAATTTGTCAAGGTTGCATAAATACTGAGTCTGACACTGACTAAAAGGCCAAAGTGCCTCACGGCCATGATGATGTGCCAGAAAACAATTAAAAACCACATCTGACAGTATTTCCAGAATTCCCAAAGACTCTTCTAACCATATGGATGAAAAAGTGTGAAATGAGAATTCAGTGTTTTCACTCAGTGGATATAATCTTTCTTTCATCCAGTCTTTGGGAATTCTGGAGATACTTTCAAAACAAGTTTTTTTAAATAACCTCTCTGTGACTCAAAGGTACTGTACAGGTTTATTGGCACTTTAGTGAAAAACTGCTCTACTAAAGTAAAAATACTGTGTTCTGTGTAATTCTTTTAAGTCCAAAACTTTGCCTTGAGGTTAAATTCAGTTTTGTCAACAGCACTATTGACATTTTCACTTTGGGGAGTGACTTTTGATGCTCTTGCATGTAGATAATTTATGTTTGGCCGTATTAAGTGGTAGCTTGCCTCGTGGTGACTGTAATGCAGGCCATCAATCAGCCACATTTCTCTATCACACCGCTACAGCATCGTGTGGTCAAAGCTGGCAGCGCAGCAGCCGCTGAAGCACCATGTCTAAGTGTCTGTGGAGAACACTGTTTACCGGTTCCCCCTTTACAGGAGCCCCGCCCCGAAATCAGTCGATCAAATTCAATATCGCGCACACCAGCATCCGACCAATCAGCGCGCAGGGAGGGTGGTCCCGAGACGGTGGTCCGGGAGGCCGGCAGCCAATGAGAGCGCCTGCTGGTCGCACAAAGTGCTCGCGTCAACGATCGTTGGTTGTTTGAATGGTTCATTATTCATGTCCAGGCTGAGTTTATTTAAGGAGGGGCTATATGGCGAGATTGCGCAAGCAGTATAAAAAGTAACGGATCTCTATTGCGCGCACAGTGTCACTGTGTGGAGATGTCATGGTTTTAACGAGAAAGTGAAATGTTTAATAATTCCCCTGAACATGTGCATCAACAAACCAGGGCTAAGCTAATTAAAAACCCTCAGCTGGACCATGTGCATGACCAAGCTGCTTCTATTTCATTCACAATCCTGCTAGTCTTGCATGTTTTACTGCAAACCAGTAACGCCAAACACCTCCGCATCATAAAGCCGAGGTGTAAAAAGTTATCAAACTACACCAAATCCGATTCATCGTGCGTCAATGCCCACAAGCATGCATAAATATGTGCCAGATAACTGCATGATCTTCTAGTTAAAGATTTAGGATACCATATGGTTATTAGAAGCGGTGACATCAGCCATGTAAGGAAACACCAGCATTGCCTTTTTTACATACACACACCCACCGCCAGTGTAGCCTCCCAAAGCGACGCCTTTCCCTTGACAGAGTTCAGGAAGGAGAGGAGGTGGGGAGGTCTTTATCTACACCTCGATTTTCCGAGACCCACTGTTTCATTTCACTGCCGCTTCTGAGCAGCTCCCTTCTTTCTCTCTTCAAGTGTTTTCTTGGAATTTTGTTAAGTGCCAACATTTTTTTGATACTTGTTTTTTCCTCTAGTCTCACAGGCAGACAGGGCGAAGAGAGAAGTTTAAACCCCAGCTGCTGCTCAGAAGACGACGGATCCCACGTTTCGCCCCACACCATCAAAACCTTAAGTTAGATTTTTAGTGAAGTTATCAGCGACATCAGTGAAGTTTTGGCCCGAGAGGACAGCACATCATGACCCGGAGATCATGTGCCATTTACGCCACGGGGATCGTGTGCGCTCACCTTCTGATCGTGGGAATCGCCTTAGTCGTGGCTCAAGTCTTCCAAACAATGATACACAACCGGTTAAAAAAGGTGAGTTGTACGGTCTCAACCACGAAAAGGTAATGAATTGAGTGCATTTCTCTCTCCCTTTTACACTTCATACATCTGCCACAGTTGATGGGTTTACATGCTACAGCCTTTTATCTGCAGTGGCCGATCATGCACATTCAGCATCCCATTAGTGCCGGTATGCGGGGGTCACAGGATCATCAGTGCAGCGTGTGCCTGTACATTGTTTGATTTTAAGCTGTTTACTTTGTTTATGTTTTGGTACTTAATGCACCTCTGGCTCTGAGGGACGAACCCAGAGCCTCCCTTCATCAATCCGCATGATCCGGGGTTGTGCAGCAGCGAACCCGCTACATGGTTGTACAGGTTCTGGTGTTTGTTCACGCTTGTATTTATCACCATGCAAAGACTTAGTAAAGCGTTGCTTTAGGTAAGAAATCCCCTGTAACTCCCACAAGGGAAGGATGACTGAGTGACTGGCAGAGGTGAGTTACCTTGACCTAACTCATTTTATGGCATTTTATCTCCTGTGACCTTCCTGACCGGGTCTGTAACATTTATATGATGTGGACAGTCATCAAATGACTAAACTAGTTTTTTACTGAATGGAATGGACCATGGAAAAACGAGGAAAACGCATGTCATGCTTTTTCTCTTGGCTCATAGTGTAGCGCACAAAGTGGTGACACGTTTCTCTTGATAAAGGCTTCTTATACTGACATCTGGATGTCTTTCTGTTTCTGAGGAGGGTCACCTGTAGTAATAGTAAATCTCAGCCT